>NC_083232.1:2640534-2679619 GCF_032191835.1 Heteronotia binoei | reverse complement strand
ATAAGAGAAGCCCTGTTGGATCAGGCCAGTGGCCCCTCCAGTCCAACACTCTGTGTCACGTAATAACATAAGAGAAACCCTGTTGGATCAGGCCAGTGGCCCCTCCAGTCCAACACTCTGTGTCACATAAGAACATAAGAGAAGCCCTGTTGGATCAGGCCAGTGGCCCCTCCAGTCCAACACTCTGTGTCACATAAGAACATAAGAACAGGAGAGCCAGTTTGGTGTAGTGGTTAAGTGTGCGGACTCTTATCTGGGAGAACCGGGTTTGATTCCCCACTCCTCCACTTGCACCTGCTGGCATGGCCTTGGGTCAGCCATAGCTCTGGCAGAGGTTGTCCTTGAAAGGGCAGCTGCTGTGAGAGCCCTCTCCAGCCCCACCCACCTCACAGGGTGTCTGTTGTGAGGGAGGGAGGTAAAGGGGATTGTGAGCCGCTCTGAGACTCTTCGGAGTGGAGGGCGGGATATAAATCCAATATCATCATCTAGCTCACAGGGTGTCTGTTGTGGGGGAGGAAGGTAAAGGAGATTGATAAGAGTCCGCACACTTAACCACTACACCAAACTGGCTCTCCTGTTCTTATGTTCTTATGTGACACAGAGTGTTGGACTGGAGGGGCCACTGGCCTGATCCAACAGGGCTTCTCTTATGTTCTTATGTGACACAGAGTGTTGGACTGGAGGGGCCACTGGCCTGATCCAACAGGGTTTCTCTTATGTTATTATGTGACACAGAGTGTTGGACTGGAGGGGCCACTGGCCTGATCCAACAGGGCTTCTCTTATGTTTCTTCTTTAGTACGTTGCAATTTTTAAATGCTTGTCATCGGAAGTGAACTGATGATCAATTCCACATAAGCTTTTATTTTATGCATCAGTGGAGATCAAAAATGTGGTCTCAGCTGATTCATCCTTGAGTCACTTCATCCTCCTCCTTTGGGTCTGTCATGCACAGACAATTTGATAATTTGCTAAATAAAACTTGATGGGGCTTGTGATCTGTTTCCACAGCCCCTGCCTGTAAATGGATCAATTAAATCTCTCCGAGGCACCTGACGTGCTACGTAGTTTTTTTTTCAGTCTCTGCATACTTGGCTTCTACATCCATAGAAGATTATGATATTGGATTTATATCCCACCCTCCACTCTGAACAGTCTCAGAGCGGCTCACAACCTCCTTTTCCTTCCTCCCCCCCACAACAGACACCCTGTGAGGTAGATGAAGATATTGGATTTATATCCCACCATCCACTTCGAAGAGTCTCAGAGCGGCTCACAATCTCCTTTACCTTCTTCCTCCAGAACAAACACCCGGTGAGGTAGATGACCATATTGGATTTATATCCCGCCCTCCACTCCGAAGAGTCTCAGAGCGGCTCACAACCTCCTTTCCCTTCCTCCCCCCCCCAACAGACACCCTGTGAGCTAGATGATGATATTGGATTTATATCCCGCCCTCCACTCCAAAGAGTCTAAGAGCGGCTCACAACCTCCTTTCCCTTCCTTCCCCCCACAACAGACACCCTGTGAGGTAGATGAAGATATTGGATTTATATCCCGCCCTCCACTCCGAAGAGTCTCAGAGCGGCTCACAACCTCCTTTCCCTTCCTCCCCCCCACAACAGACACCCTGTGAGGTAGATGAAGATATTGGATTTATATCCTGCCCTCCACTCCGAAGAGTCTCAGAGCGGCTCACAACCTCCTTTCCCTTCCTACCCCCCACAACAGACACCCTGTGAGGTAGATGAAGATATTGGATTTATATCCCCCCATCCACTTCGAAGAGTCTCAGAGCGGCTCACAATCTCCTTTACCTTCTTCCCCCAGAACAAACACCCTGTGAGGTAGATGACCATATTGGATTTATATCCCGCCCTCCACTCCGAAGAGTCTCAGAGCGGCTCACAATCTCCTTTACCTTCCTCCCCCACAACAGACACCCTGTGAGCTAGATGATGATATTGGATTTATATCCCGCCCTCCACTCCGAAGAGTCTCAGAGCGGCTCACAATCCCCTTTACCTCCCCCCCCCACAACAGACACCCTGTGAGGTAGATGAAGATATTGGATTTATATCCCCCCATCCACTTCGAAGAGTCTCAGAGCGGCTCACAATCTCCTTTACCTTCTTCCCCCAGAACAAACACCCTGTGAGGTAGATGACCATATTGGATTTATATCCCGCCCTCCACTCCGAAGAGTCTCAGAGCGGCTCACAATCTCCTTTACCTTCCTCCCCCACAACAGACACCCTGTGAGCTATGTGGAGAAACGCCATCTGAGAGTGTTGGTGCTTCATCCAAAAAGGCAGGGATCAGTAAATCCATTCAGCAGGCTTTGTAGCCTTCCCCTCACTCCCCCCCTCCCTTCCAGAGCCAAACCAACAACGCTAGGGGGAAAGTCTCCTAGAGAGGCAGGAAGGGCTGTTGTTCTTGCCATGTGCTAGGCAGGAAGAGTTTCTCAGTTTGCAGCAGGCGCTCGGGAAGGGAGGCTGCTTGCCTGTGGGCTCCTGCCTGGGAGGCTCCAGGCAGTAAGACAAAGTAAGTCATTCTCTTAGGCAGATCAAGTATAGATCAGGGACAATACGATGCGTTTAAAAACCACCTTTATTTTGTTATGCTGTTTGCTGGACTTTGCTGTGCTGGGCTGTGCTGTGCTAATTTTGTAGATGCAACTGTTTTTGATATTGGATTTATATCCCGCCCTCCACTCCGAAGAGTCTCAGAGCGGCTCACAACCTCCTTTCCCTTCCTACCCCCTACAACAGACACCCTGTGAGGTAGATGAAGATATTGGATTTATATCCCCCCATCCACTTCGAAGAGTCTCAGAGCGGCTCACAATCTCCTTTACTTTCTTCCCCGAGAACAAACACCCTGTGAGGTAGATGACCATATTGGATTTATATCCCGCCCTCCACTCCGAAGAGTCTCAGAGCGGCTCACAATCTCCTTTACCTTCCTCCCCCACAACAGACACCCTGTGAGCTAGATGATGATATTGGATTTATATCCCGCCCTCCACTCCGAAGAGTCTCAGAGCGGCTCACAATCCCCTTTACCTCCCCCCCCCACAACAGACAGCCTGTGAGGTAGATGAAGATATTGGATTTATATCCCGTCCTCCACTCCGAAGAGTCTCAGAGCGGCTTACAATCTCCTTTATCTTCCTCCCCCAACAGACACTCTGTGAGGTAGATGATGATATTGGATTTATATCCCGCCCTCCACTCCGAAGAGTCTCAGAGCGGCTCACAATCTCCTTTACCTTCCTCCCCCACAACAGACACCCTGTGAGGTAGATGATGATATTGGATTTATATCCCGCCCTCCACTCCGAAGAGTCTCAGAGGGGCTCACAATCTCCTTTCCCTTCCTCCACCACAACAGACACCCCTGTGAGGTAGAGGAAGATATTGGATTTATATCCCGCCCTCCACTCCGAAGAGTCTCAGAGCGGCTCACAACCTCCTTTCCCTTCCTCCTCCCCACAACAGACACCCTGTGAGGTAGATGAAGATATTGGATTTATATCCCACCATCCACTTCGAAGAGTCTCAGAGCAGCTCACAATCTCCTTTACCTTCTTCCCCCACAACAAACACCCTGTGAGGTAGATGACCATATTGGATTTATATCCCGCCCTCCACTCAGAAGAGTCTCAGAGCGGCTCACAATCTCCTTTACCTTCCTCCCCCACAACAGACACCCTGTGAACTAGATGATGATATTGGATTTATATCCCGCCCTCCACTCCGAAGAGTCTCAGAGCGGCTCACAACCTCCTTTCCCTTCCTCCCCCCCACAACAGACACCCTGTGAGGTAGATGAAGATATTGGATTTATATCCCACCATCCACTTCGAGGAGTCTCAGAGCGGCTCACAATCTCCTTTACCTTCTTCCCCCACAAGAAACACCCTGTGAGGTAGATGACCATATTGGATTTATATCCCGCCCTCCACTCCGAAGAGTCTCAGAGCGGCTCACAATCTCCTTTACCTTCCTCCCCCACAACAGACACCCTGTGAGCTAGATGATGATATTGGATTTATATCCCGCCCTCCACTCCGAAGAGTCTCAGAGCGGCTCACAATCCCCTTTACCTCCCCCCCCCCACAACAGACACCCTGTGAGGTAGATGAAGATATTGGATTTATATCCCGCCCTCCACTCCGAAGAGTCTCAGAGCGGCTTACAATCTCCTTTATCTTCCTCCCCCAACAGACACTCTGTGAGGTAGATGATGATATTGGATTTATATCCCGCCCTCCACTCCGAAGAGTCTCAGAGCGGCTCACAATCTCCTTTACCTTCCTCCCCCACAACAGACACCCTGTGAGGTAGATGATGATATTGGATTTATATCCCGCCCTCCACTCCAAAGAGTCTCAGAGGGGCTCACAATCTCCTTTCCCTTCCTCCCTCACAACAGACACCCCTGTGAGGTAGATGAAGATATTGGATTTATATCCCTCCATCCACTTCGAAGAGTCTCAGAGCGGCTCACAATCTCCTTTCCCTTCTTCCCCCACAAGAAACACCCTGTGAGGTAGATGACCATATTGGATTTATATCCCGCCCTCCACTCCGAAGAGTCTCAGAGCGTCTCGCAATCTCCTTTACCTTCCTCCCCCACAACAGACACCCTGTGAGGTAGATGATGATATTGGATTTATATCCCGCCCTCCACTCAGAAGAGTCTCAGAGCGGCTCACAATCTCCTTTACCTTCCTCCCCCACAACAGACACCCTGTGAACTAGATGATGATATTGGATTTATATCCCGCCCTCCACTCCGAAGAGTCTCAGAGCGGCTCACAACCTCCTTTCCCTTCCTCCCCCCCACAACAGACACCCTGTGAGGTAGATGAAGATATTGGATTTATATCCCACCATCCACTTCGAGGAGTCTCAGAGCGGCTCACAATCTCCTTTACCTTCTTCCCCCACAAGAAACACCCTGTGAGGTAGATGACCATATTGGATTTATATCCCGCCCTCCACTCCGAAGAGTCTCAGAGCGGCTCACAATCTCCTTTACCTTCCTCCCCCACAACAGACACCCTGTGAACTAGATGATGATATTGGATTTATATCCCGCCCTCCACTCCGAAGAGTCTCAGAGCGGCTCACAACCTCCTTTCCCTTCCTCCCCCCCACAACAGACACCCTGTGAGGTAGATGAAGATATTGGATTTATATCCCACCATCCACTTCGAGGAGTCTCAGAGCGGCTCACAATCTCCTTTACCTTCTTCCCCCACAAGAAACACCCTGTGAGGTAGATGACCATATTGGATTTATATCCCGCCCTCCACTCCGAAGAGTCTCAGAGCGGCTCACAATCTCCTTTACCTTCCTCCCCCACAACAGACACCCTGTGAGCTAGATGATGATATTGGATTTATATCCCGCCCTCCACTCCGAAGAGTCTCAGAGCGGCTCACAATCCCCTTTACCTCCCCCCCCCCCCACAACAGACACCCTGTGAGGTAGATGAAGATATTGGATTTATATCCCGCCCTCCACTCCGAAGAGTCTCAGAGCGGCTTACAATCTCCTTTATCTTCCTCCCCCAACAGACACTCTGTGAGGTAGATGATGATATTGGATTTATATCCCGCCCTCCACTCCGAAGAGTCTCAGAGCGGCTCACAATCTCCTTTACCTTCCTCCCCCACAACAGACACCCTGTGAGGTAGATGATGATATTGGATTTATATCCCGCCCTCCACTCCAAAGAGTCTCAGAGGGGCTCACAATCTCCTTTCCCTTCCTCCCTCACAACAGACACCCCTGTGAGGTAGATGAAGATATTGGATTTATATCCCTCCATCCACTTCGAAGAGTCTCAGAGCGGCTCACAATCTCCTTTCCCTTCTTCCCCCACAAGAAACACCCTGTGAGGTAGATGACCATATTGGATTTATATCCCGCCCTCCACTCCGAAGAGTCTCAGAGCGTCTCGCAATCTCCTTTACCTTCCTCCCCCACAACAGACACCCTGTGAGGTAGATGATGATATTGGATTTATATCCCGCCCTCCACTCAGAAGAGTCTCAGAGCGGCTCACAATCTCCTTTACCTTCCTCCCCCACAACAGACACCCTGTGAACTAGATGATGATATTGGATTTATATCCCGCCCTCCACTCCGAAGAGTCTCAGAGCGGCTCACAACCTCCTTTCCCTTCCTCCCCCCCACAACAGACACCCTGTGAGGTAGATGAAGATATTGGATTTATATCCCACCATCCACTTCGAGGAGTCTCAGAGCGGCTCACAATCTCCTTTACCTTCTTCCCCCACAAGAAACACCCTGTGAGGTAGATGACCATATTGGATTTATATCCCGCCCTCCACTCCGAAGAGTCTCAGAGCGGCTCACAATCTCCTTTACCTTCCTCCCCCACAACAGACACCCTGTGAGCTAGATGATGATATTGGATTTATATCCCGCCCTCCACTCCGAAGAGTCTCAGAGCGGCTCACAATCCCCTTTACCTCCCCCCCCCCACAACAGACACCCTGTGAGGTAGATGAAGATATTGGATTTATATCCCGCCCTCCACTCCGAAGAGTCTCAGAGCGGCTTACAATCTCCTTTATCTTCCTCCCCCAACAGACACTCTGTGAGGTAGATGATGATATTGGATTTATATCCCGCCCTCCACTCCGAAGAGTCTCAGAGCGGCTCACAATCTCCTTTACCTTCCTCCCCCACAACAGACACCCTGTGAGGTAGATGATGATATTGGATTTATATCCCGCCCTCCACTCCAAAGAGTCTCAGAGGGGCTCACAATCTCCTTTCCCTTCCTCCCTCACAACAGACACCCCTGTGAGGTAGATGAAGATATTGGATTTATATCCCTCCATCCACTTCGAAGAGTCTCAGAGCGGCTCACAATCTCCTTTCCCTTCTTCCCCCACAAGAAACACCCTGTGAGGTAGATGACCATATTGGATTTATATCCCGCCCTCCACTCCGAAGAGTCTCAGAGCGTCTCGCAATCTCCTTTACCTTCCTCCCCCACAACAGACACCCTGTGAGGTAGATGATGATATTGGATTTATATCCCGCCCTCCACTCCGAAGAGTCTCAGAGCGGCTCACAATCCCCTTTACCTTCCCCCCCCCCCCACAACAGACACCCTGTGAGGTAGATGAAGATATTGGATTTATATCCCGCCCTCCACTCCGAAGAGTCTCAGAGCGGCTTACAATCTCCTTTACCTTCCTCCCCCACAACAGACACCCTGTGAGGTAGATGATGATATTGGATTTATATCCCGCCCTCCGCTCCGAAGAGTCTCAGAGTGGCTCACAATCCCCTTTACCTTCTCCTCCCCCCCCACAACAGACACCCTGTGAGGTAGATGAAGATATTGGATTTATATCCCGCCCTCCACTCCGAAGAGTCTCAGAGTGGCTCACAATCCCCTTTACCTTCCACCCGCACAACAGACACCCTGTGAGGTAGATGAAGATATTGGATTTATATCCTGCCCTCCACTCTGAAGAGTTTCAGAGCGGCTTACAATCACCTTTACCTTCCTCCCCCACAACAGGCACCCTTTGAGGTGGGTGGGGCTGAGAGAGCTCTCCCAGAAGCTGCCCTTTCAAGAACAACTCTTGCGAGAGTTATGGCTGACCCAAGGCCATGTCAGCAGCTGCGAGTGGAGGAGTGGGGGACCAAACCCACTTCTCCCATATTAGAGTCAGCACACTTAACCCCTACACCAAACTGGCAAATGTTCTGCCATTGAGTCATGGACTCACCCATTGGCTTAACTGACTTTATTTATTTATTTATTTATTTATTTGGGATTTATATCCCGCCCTTCCCACAAGTGGCTCAGGGCGTCTTTGAAGTGGAGGAATTCAGACGTTTGGGAAGAGAGCAGTTTCTCAGTGGCTGTTAAGTGTGATAGATAGAAGCCTGCCTAGGTGAGTCATTCTGAAAATGTAAGTCATTCTGGTGAGACATTCTGAAAGTGGAAAAGTCATTCTGAAAAACAGTTTGATTCGAAACTGGACCACAAGGAAGCCTAGCTGTATGAATTAATGTCATCCAAAGTGTCCTCTTTCTTACAGCTTTGCTCAGGTATTTCAAGCTGGAGAGTAGGTGGCTGAGAGGTGATATGATCACCATCTTCAAGTACTTGAAGAGCTGTCATTAGAGAGGATGGTGCGGAATTGTTTTCTGTGGCCCCAGAAGGCAGGACCAGGACCAATGGATTGAAATTAAAACAGAAGAGTTTCCAGCTCAACGTTAGGAAGAACTTTCTGACCCTTAGAGCAGTTCCTCAGTGGAATAGGCTTCCTCGGGAGGTGGTGGGCTCTCCTTCCTTGGAGGTTTTTAAACAGAGGCTAGATGGCCATCTGACAGCATTGAAGATCCTGTGAATTTAGGGGGAGGCGTTTGTGAGTTTCCTGCATTGTGCAGGGGGTTGGACTAGATGGACCCTGAAGGTCCCTTCTAACTCTATGATTCTATAAGCTGAGGGCCCCTGTGGCTTCCCTGATGGAGTCTATCCGTGTCCTGTTGGGTCTTCCTCTTTTCCTGCAGCCTTTGACTTTTCTGAGCATTTTGTCTTTTCCAAGGATTCTTTTCTTCTCATAATGTGACCAAAGTAGAGTTTCCTCAGTTGCGTCCTTTTATCTTCCAGGGAGAGTTTAGGCTTTTATTTGATGAGCAATGCACTGATTTGTCTTGTTGGCAGTCCACAGTAACCGTGACGCTACTCCAACACCATATTTCGAAGGATTTGACTTTCGTCCTGTCAGCTTCTGGTCCAACTTTCACATCTGTACATACAGGGCTTTTTTTGTAGCAGGAACTCCTTTGCCTATTAGGCCACACACCCCTGAGGTAACCAATCCTCCTTACAGATAACCAGTCCAGAGATCGTTATACAGCTGCACTTACTATTCAATGGTCAAGGTAGGTGGGGAGGAGGGGGGGTGTCAGAAAGTTTCAGGTGCTGTTCTCTTGTGAGCTCCTGCTGAATCTGAGGCCTGCTTGGTGTAGTGGTTAAGTGCGCGGTTAAGTGTGCAGACTCTTATCTGGGAGAACCAGGTTTGATTCCCCACTCCTGCACTTGCACCTGCTGGAATGGCCTTGGGTCAGCCATCGCTCTAATAGAGAGCCAGTTTGGTGTAGTGGTTAAGTGTGCAGATTCTTATCTGAGAGAACCGGGTTTGATTCCCCACTCCTACACTTGCAGCTACTGGAATGGCTTTGGGTCAGCCATAGCTCTAATAGAGAGCCAGTTGGGTGTAGTGGTTAAGTGTGCGGACTCTTATCTGGGAGAACCGGGTTTGATTCCCCACTCCTCCACTTGCACCTGCTGGAATGGCCTTGGGTCAGCCATAGCTCTAATAGAGAGCCAGTTTGGTGTAGTGGTTAAGTGTGCAGATTCTTATCTGAGAGAACCGGGTTTGATTCCCCACTCCTACACTTGCAGCTACTGGAATGGCTTTGGGTCAGCCATAGCTCTAATAGAGAGCCAGTTGGGTGTAGTGGTTAAGTGTGCGGACTCTTATCTGGGAGAACCGGGTTTGATTCCCCACTCCTCCACTTGCACCTGCTGGAATGGCCTTGGGTCAGCCATAGCTCTGGAAGAGGTTGTCCTTGAAAGGGCAGCTGCTGTGACAGTCCTCTCAGCCCCACCCACCTCTCAGGGTGTCTGTTGTGGGAGAAGAAGGAGGAAAGGAGACTTTGAGGCGCTCTGAGACTCAGAGAGAAAGGCGGGGTAAAATTCCACTCCAGGTGCATCTTTGGAAGCAACAAGATTTCCCAGGATAGAAGGAGCTTTCGAGAGTCGAAGAGCCCCTCTTTGGAGACCCCGGAGCCCTTCTATATCCCAGCAGAAGCTCTGGGGCTGCCCTGAAGGGAATGGGGCAGGCCTCCTGCATCTAAACGCAACCTTCCCCCTCCCCCCAAGTGTACTTGTTGCCCACCATTGTCCGCAGTGGTGGTCGAGCTTCCCAGTTTGCCCCGGCTCCAAATCCCCCGTTGTCAATCCCGGTGAAAACGAGATTACTACATTGCGCGGGGGGGGGGGGGGGTTGAGAGAAAAAGGCCTGCATTTGTGCGAAATCTGCTGCATGCCCTGGGAGCACCGTCCCCAGCAGGAGGGCAACCCAGACTTAGCGAGGGCTCTGGGGTTGCCTTGAGGACAGCAGGGTCAAGAGGGGAGAGCGGCATCTCATCCCGGTTTTTAATCTATTATTAATCTCAGGGCTCGTGGCGTTCAATCTCCCTCCCCCTGGATTTGGTTAGGCCTCTGATAGCTGTTTTGGTCTTGGGCCAGGTCTGCCTCTTGGGGCTTTCCAGGCAGAATCGTGGCACAGAGGTTAAGGTTTGGGAAGGGGGGGGGGGCTTCGTGGCCTGGGGGCTCCCTCTGGGGCTCATGAGCCCCGCCTCCCTCTTTGTCTCATCCGCCTCAGATGCTGACCTGCCCCACTTTTCCAGGTGCCCTGAAACGGCAGCTGCTGCGTCCAGAGTGAAGGTAGCAGGTGCTTGGAATTCTCTGCCCAAAGAATCATGAAGCTGCCATCTACTGAATCAGACCCTGGGTCCATCAAAGTCAGTATTGCCTACTCAGACTGGCAGCGGCTCTCCAGGGTCTCCAGCTGAGGTTTTCCATGCCTACTTGCCTGGACTCTTTTGAGTTGGAGATGCCGGGGATTGAACCTGGGACCTTCTGCTTCCCAAGCAGATTCTCTACCACTGAGCCACCATTCCTCCCTTAAAGTTGCCTTCATTCCTTCTGAACATATGAACATATGAAGCTGCCTTCTATTGAATCAGACCCTCGGTCCATCAAAGTCAATCTTGTCTACTCAGACTGGCAGCGGCTCTCCAGGGTCTCCAGTTGAGGTTTTCCATGCCTACTTGCCTGGACCCTTTTGAGTTGGAGATGCCAGAGATTGAACCTGGGACCTTCTGCTTACCAAGCAGATGCTCTACCACTGAGCCACCATCCCTCCCCAATGTGTATAAGGCAGGGGTGGCCAACAGTAGCTCTCCAGATGTTTTTTGCCTACGACTCCCATCAGCCCCAGCCATCGGCCATGCTGGCTGGGGCTGATGGGAGTTGTAGGCAAAAAAAACATCTGGAGAGCTACCGTTTGCCACCCGTGGTATAAGGCAACCAAGTATCACGGAAAATTTGAGCAGGGATGAAAGGCACACAAGCATTTGCACTGTTTATGATTAATTTCACTATTAGTTTGTAATTTCCTATTTAATCTATTAATTTCTGATAAATACGTTGTTGTAACTGAGGCTGGTTTTTCACAGAGGCTTGTGTGCCTTTCACCCCTGCTCCAAAGAATCACGCGTGGCAATTCTCTTGTCTTTTAGGACAGCGGGCTTCTCTCTTACTAGCTGCAAGACACAGAGGTGGGCTGGGTTAAGGGGTGCCCCTCCTGGAATTCCTGCCAACAATTCTTGGCTTCACCGGTTGGAGAACTAGGCTTGCCAATCCCCAGGTCCCAGTGGGGGTTCTCCGTTCCCATTCAGCTGGCCGGCAGGGGTAGCCCCGCCCCACAGCCGCCATGTGCCTTTCCACCTCCGGAGGCTTCAGACTCCACTGGGAAAGGCTTCCCCTTGGGATGGGGTGTCTGTGTCTTTAAGGCTGAAGGGGGGCAGGGGGAGTAGCAGGCAGAACAACGTGTCTGCTCCCAGGGGCTGTGAAAGCAGCCCAGACCCTCCGTTGATTGCACAATCTTTTCAGAGGTCCTTTGCATAGGAAAGGTAAACTTGAACCTTTGGTTGCTCTGTGTGACTTTGAAGAAGTTGGAAGTTCAGCAACTCGTGAGTGGAGATGCCAATCCCCAGGTGGGAGCAGGCCCTCCCCCGCTTCAGAGTCGTGAGAAACGTGGGGAATAAGGGAAATGTCTGTTGGGCTCTTCATTATTCCCTATGGAGATCGATTCCTATAGGGTATAATGGAGAATTGATCTGGGGGTATCTGGGGCTCTGGAGGGGCTGTTTTTTTGAGGTAGAGGCATCACATTTTCAGCATAGCATCTGATGCCTCTCCTCAAAATGCTCTCCAAGTTTCAAAAAGATTGGACGGCGGTGGGGTCCAATTCTATGACCCCTCCAAAGAAGGTGCCCCTATCCTTCATTATTTCTAATGTCGGGAAGGCATTTAAAAGGTGTGGGGTTCCTTTAAATGTGATGGCCAGAACTCTCTTGGGAGTTCAATGGTGCTTGCCACAACTTTGCTTATGGCTCCACCTCCAAAGTCTCCTGGCTCCACCCCCAAAGTCCACAGATGTTTCTTGAATTGAACTTGGCAACCCTACGGAGAACATCAGATGAAAACTGCTGTGTCGGTCCAAAGGGGCCTCCGGTTCAAATTTCTGTGGCCCACTGGCAGCCAGCTTGATCTCTCTGGACAGCTCCAAACCAGGGCCAAACCCAACAGCCTTCCTCTCCCGGCAGACCCCT
Source organism: Heteronotia binoei (assembly GCF_032191835.1). Classification (NCBI taxonomy): domain Eukaryota; kingdom Metazoa; phylum Chordata; class Lepidosauria; order Squamata; family Gekkonidae; genus Heteronotia; species Heteronotia binoei. Next base: position 2,667,147 of record NC_083232.1, on the reverse strand, counting down.
TCCCAGAGGATGGGACGGTCTTACAAAGCCCTCCTTCAGGCAGGGACCTGAACTATCAGCAAATTCCACCCCAGAAGAAAGCCTGTCATGAAAATGTTGCGAAAGCAGCGTCACTCCGGAGTCGGAAACGACTGGTGCTTGCACAGGGGACTACCTTGACCTTTATCTCCCCAGAACAGGGTCCCTTGTCTTTTTGAGGCCGTGGGCACTTTTGGAATTCTGGCACAGGGCTGTGGGCGCAGTCACAAAATGGCTGCCACAAGGGGCGGAGCCAACCACACAGTATCAGGGAGCAAGGTTATATCTAGAGCCCTACTGGTGCCCAGGGGTGGAATTCTAGCAGGAGCTCCTTTGCATATTAGGCCACACACCCCCTGATGTAGCCAGTCGTCCGAGAGCTTACAAGGCTCCTTTTTGTAAGCTCTTGGAGGATTGGCTACATCAGGGAGGTGTGGCCTAATATGCAAAAGGAGCTCCTGTTAGAATTCCACCCCCGCTGGTGCCTTTTCCGCTGTTTTTTTAATGTGCACAGCCAATTGGAATCCCTGGTGGGCAAAAGTTCTACCCAGCCCCGCCCACTTTCTGAAAGCACTCGGTGAGGCCCACACCACGTCGGGGACGCCTCCTCTAGACAGCCTCACGTGTAATGAGTGCCTATTTTCTCACAAGCAAGCCAGTCTCCCTGTGCTCCAGCTGGGCTCACTGGCTACAGTCGGCTTTTGTGGCCCCTGGTGAACCTGAGCTGTGGGCTTCTGCCCCAGAGTCCAACCCCTGGCCCCCTCCTTCCAACAGCTGGTGCTCAGATGGTGCAGAACAGCTGCGTGGGGTGGGCAAGCTGAAGCCACCGGGGCCTAATCCGTAGGCACAAAGCCCTGGGTTTTGCCTTCAACTTAAAAATAACCCCCGCCGACCGCTGCCGTTCGACTTCTGGGCCTTTGTCTTCGCAGCCGAACCAGCCCCCCTCTAGCCTTTCCCTCCGCCGTAATGCGCTTTGCACAGATGGGCCAGTTATTTTTACTCGGATGCGACAGATGACCACAATATTCCTGGAAACTGCGTCTGCCTTCTGATCGGTCCATCTCATTAATCTCTTCTCTAAATGCTGCTGTCCCCCAGGGCTGGCGGCCCTTCCCCGCACTGCCTGCCTGCCAATGACTGGGGCTGCTGGGACCCAATTCGCAGTAGCATAGGCTGGGCTGGATTACCAACCCCCAGGTGGGGCCTGAAGATCTCCCGGAAATACAACTCGATGGCCGGACGAGAGGGATCAGATTTCTCAGCGACAAGGCCTGCTTCAGAGGGGGGATTTTATGGCATTGAATCCCTTCAGTTTGGTGATACAGAGTCCCTTCAGCCAGTTTGGTGTAACGGTTAAGTGCACAGATTCTTATCTGGGAGAATTGGGTTTGATTCCCTACTCCTCCACTTGCAGCTGCTGGAATGGTCTTGGGTCAGCCAGAGCTCTCTTATCTGGGAGAATGGGGTTTGGTTCCCCACTCCTCCACTTGCAGCTGCTGGAATGGCCTTGGGTCAGCCATAGCTCTCTTATCTGGGAGAACCAGGTTTGATTCCCTGCTCCTCCACTTGCAGCTGCTGGAATGGTCTTGGGTCAGCCAGAGCTCTCTTATCTGGGAGAATGGGGTTTGGTTCCCCACTCCTCCACTTGCAGCTGCTGGAATGGCCTTGGGTCAGCCATAGCTCTCTTATCTGGGAGAACCAGGTTTGATTCCCCGCTCCTCCACTTGCAGCTGCTGGAATGGTCTTGGGTCAGCCATAGCTCTCTTATCTGGGAGAACCAGGTTTGATTCCCCGCTCCTCCACTTGCAGCTGCTGGAATGGTCTTGGGTCAGCCAGAGCTCTAATAGAGAGCCAGTTTGGTGTAGTGGTGAAGTGCGCGGACTCTTATCTGGGAGAACCGGGTTTGATTCCCCACTCCTCCACTTGCAGCTGCTGGAATGCCTTGGGTCAGCCAGAGCTCTCGCAGAGTTTTCCTTGAAAGGGCAGCTGCTGTGAGAGCCCTTTCAGCCCCACCCACCTCACGGGGTGTCTGTTGTGGGGGAGGAAGGAAAAGGAGGTTGTGAGCCACTCTCTCTGAGATTCCCCACTCCTCCACTTGCAGCTGCTGGAATGGCCTTAGGTCAGCCATAGCTATCGCAGGAGTTGTCCTTGAAAGGGCAGCTACTGGGAGAGCTCTCTCAGCCCCACCTACCTCACAGGGTGTCTGTTGTGGGGCAAGAAGATATAGGAGATTGTGAGCCACTCTAAGACTCTGATTCAGAAAAGAAGGGCAGGGTATCAATCTACAGCCTTCTCCTTCTTCTGAGCCCCCTCTCTTTGTCAGGCTCTCGCCTCCTCAAATACCACCCACAAACCTCCAGGAATTTCCCAACTCTCATGCGCCTCTCTGTCTCACCCGTCCCACGCTGCCTCAGATCAATTGCTAATTCCGAGTGTGTTCTCTTGGTAACTGAAAACAAAACAGGTCTCACGCTGACAGCTAAAGAGCAGGCTTCAAAACGACGGGCAAATCCTGGAAGGAAGCTGGAGTTGATGCTTGCTGAGCCGCTCTGGCAGAGGACTCTCTAGTGCAGGGGTGTCAAACTTGTGGCCCAGGGGCCGAATCAGCCCCTCAGGGGGCACCTATCAGGCCCCCGAGCAACTGGCTGTCATCTGCTTCCTTCTCCCTCTCTCTTGCTTCCTTCTGCATCACACCTTGCTTTGCCAGGCTTGCTCAAGAGCTACTGAGCAAAGTTTCTATTTTCTCCATTGGCTGAGACTTCTCCCTTGGAGAGTCGAGCCTCTCTTCCTTCTATTGGCTGAGGCTCTTCCCCCTCCTGGTCCCCTGATGAAGGAGGGGAAAGAGTCAGAGCTTTCTTTGCCCAGTTCCCTGGATCGCACAGGAGAGATACAAAGAAAGCGCCTTTTAAGACTGCTGATGTTTTAAGAACGCTTTAAGATTTTTGTTTAAAAAAATCTTTATAAAGGACACAGACAAAAACAATTAAATTTATATCTCTGCTACCTAATCTTAAATAGGTACACAGATGGCCCAGCTCAGCATGGCTCGGCCCGACAAAGTCTCATTTATGTCAGATCTGGCCCTCAACACCCCTGCTCTAGTAGCTGACGAGATAGATCCTTCAGGGAACCCAGGTGCCGGAAAGTGATCAGGGGCAGAATGGAGCCTTGGCTCGAGGCAGCCCCGTTTGCCCAGCGTCATTTCTTTTAGTGCAGGGAGGGCACAGATGTTGGTATTCAAGAAAGCCGTCCCCATCAGGGAAGGGCTGTGGCTTAGTGGCAGAACATCTCCTTGGTGTGCAGAAGGTCGCAGGCTCGATTCTGCTGTCCTGGCACTCAGCTGGCTGTACAGCAGCGGTCCCCAGCCTCTTTGGCACCAGGGACTAGTTTTGTGGAAGACAGTTGTGTGATGGTTTCAGGATTGGTGTAGTGGTTAAGTGCGCGGACTCTTAAGAGAAGCCATGTTGGATAAGGCCAGTGGCCCATCCAGTCCAACGCCCTGTGTCACATAAGAATATAAGAGAAGCTATGTTGGATCAGGCCAATGGCCCATCCAGTCCAACGCCCTGTGTCACAGAGTGGCCAAAAAAATTAAATATATATATTGAAGCTGGCTTATGCTTATTGAAGCTGGCTATGCTTGTAGCCGCCGCCACCTCCTGTGGCAGTGAATTCCACCTGTTAAGCACCCTTTGGGTGAAGAAGTACTTCCTTTTATCTGTTTTAACTTGACTGCTCAGCAATTTCATTGAATGCCCACGAGTTCTTGTATTGTGGGAAAGGGAGAAAAGGACTTCTTTCTCTGCTTTCTCCATCCCATGCATCATCTTGTAAACCTCTATCATGTCACCCCGCAGTCGATGTTTCTCTAAGCTAGAGAGCCCCCAAGTGTTTTAACCTTTCTTCAGAGGGAAAGTGTTCCCTATGAACACAGGGCTTCTTTGGAGGCACATCGAGGCTAGCCAGAGCTTCCTGCTGGAATCTGTGCCATGCGTAGAGATGTAAAATTTCCGGAAATTTTGAAGCTTGGGGAAAAAAATGGAAATTTTTGGAAAAATTGAAAAAAACCTGCTACATTAGCGCTTCTTCTTTCTTTTCCAGATTGAAAGCCCTTCTGTTTCTTTAGGAACATAAACTAGGACCGTGGACAATTTTACTTGGCATGAAATGATCACAACTAGCATATTAAAAATATAGTGTATCCCAACAATGATTACAAACAGAATTTACTTTTTAAGTAATATTTATTTGTAATTGTAACAAACGGAGCAACACTCTCCTGAACTGTATACTAGTTTATGTGGAATAGGCAAAAAAAAAAACCCTTCCACAAAACAGTTTTTAAAAAGCCAGAAGTAACCATTATTCATATTTCCTCTCCACTATTAAATAAAAATAAAAAACATTCTCATAAAGAGAATTGAAGAGGGGGGAAGTGTCTCGAAGGGAATGCAGGACTAAGTTTCCACAAATGGGCATGACCTAGGACTTTCTTGTCCTCAGTGCACAGAAATTAGAATAATCTGATACCACACCTATTTTTTAGAAATGATGTGGAAAATATGTGAACACTTCGTCTTAAAATATTTTATTCATCCTGTTAAAATAAAACATTCCATAATCAATTTCTTTTATTTCTTTTTTCAATTTTTCCAATTTTTCAGAAAAAAAAAAGGTCCCCCCCCCCCCCCCCCCCCCGAATTTTCCCGGCTTTTTTCTGGGCCTTCGCATCTCTAGCCATGTGGTGCAACATTATTTACTCCCCTGGCTGCGTGAGCCACAAAGACCTCCAAGTGCCCAGCAAAGGCATCAAGATTCGCTACGCGGAGATAAGCAATGCCAAACTGCCTCTGTATGTCGTTTGCCCTGTCCTGGACGGCACAGGCGTTCCTGCTCTTGTCAGATTTCACAAGCTAATCAGGGTCAGCCCTGCTTAGTACTTGGATGGGAGATCACCAAGGAAATCCAGGGTCTGGACTGTCCATTCCTAGCTCTGCTTAGCTTCCAAGATCTGACAAGCTCATTATGATACACCATTTCCGTCAACTGAGGGGACCCACACAGCCTCCTATGATTTTTTGGGGAAACTGCGGTTATTTTTAATGATAAACATTCCCCCCAGATACCAAGTCTAGCTCGCCACCTAGCGGTGCATAACACTAACAGAGCTAGAACTCTGGGCTGCCAGACAGTTTTAGGATCTCCAGGCTATTCTACATGTAAGGCTGTAGGATAATTATTATTACCAGGTGTTCTAAAGATAGCAAGTGTCTAGGTCAGAGGTGGCCAAACTTGCTTAATGTAAGAGCCACGTAGAACAAACGTCAGATGTTTGAGAGCCACAAGACATGAACATCAGATGTTTGAGAGCTGCAAGAAAGGAAGGCAGGCAGGCAAATAGATGGGGAGGGAGAGCTGGAAAGAAAGCAACGTTAGCTTTAAATGCATTCTCCAAGCTGCTGGCTAGCTTGGCTTGGAGAAATGATTTAAAGAGGTAATGCTTCTCCAAGCCAACCGATAGGCTGGTGGGTTTGAGAGCAACACAGTACGTGTGAAAGAGACACATGTGGTTCCTGAGCTGCAGTTTGGCCACCCCTGAACTCGGCTTTGGGTTCACTGCTGTGGGGTCAGTTTTGTGGTGCAGAGGTAGAACTGGGACACCACTGAAGCAGGAACTGTGCATTATGAACATATGAAGCTGCCTTATACTGAATCAGATCCCGAGTCCATCAAAGTCAGTCTTGTCTTCTCAGACTGGCAGTAGCTCTCCAGGGTTTCAAGCTGAGGTTTTTCACACCTATTTGCCTGGACCCTTTTCAGTTGGAGATGCCGGGGATTGAACGTGGGACCTTCTGCTTACCAAGCAGATGCTCTACCACTGAGCCACCCTCCCTCCCTTAAAGTTGCCTTCGTTCCTTATGAACATATGAAGCTGCCTTATACTGAATCAGACTCTTGGTCCATCAAAGTCAGTATTGTCTTCTCAGACTGGCAGCGGCTCTCCAGGGTTTCAAGCTGAGGTTTTTCACACCTATTTGCCTGGACCCTTTTCAGTTGGAGATGCTGGGGATTGAACGTGGGACCTTCTGCTTTTGAGGTTTACCTTGACCTTTTGAGGTTTACAAGATAATGCATGGGATGGAGAAAGTAGAGAAAGAAGTACTTTTCTCCCTTTCTCACAATACAAGAACTCGTGGGCATTCGATGAAATTGCTGAGCAGACAGGTTAAAACGGATAAAAGGAAGTACTTCTTCACCCAAAGGGTGATTAACATGTGGAATTCACTGCCACAGGAGGTGGTGGTGGCCACAAGTATAGCCACCTTCAATAAGGGTTTAGATAAATATATGGAGCACAGGTCCATCAGTGGCTATTAGCCACAGTGTATGTGTGTATATAAAATTTTTTGCCACTGTGTGACACAGAGTGTTGGACTTGATGGGCCGTTGGCCTGATCCAACATGGCTTCTCTTATGTTCTTATGCTTACCAAGCAGATGCTCTACCACTGAGCCACAGCCCCATTCATGGCTCTCCAGGGTCTCAAGCTGAGGTTTTTCACGCTTATTTGCCTGGACCCTTTTCAGTTGGAGATGCCGGGGATTGAACGTGGGACCTTCTGCTTCCCAAGCAGATGCTCTACCACTGAGCCACAGTCCCTCCCCTATTAATCGCAAGGGAGGTTTGTTTCTTTACAGACAAAAGAGAAAACTGGCTGAAGCACATCACTTTCGAGAGTATTTTCAATTTTGATACTTCCCAGCATAAACAGGCTTTCCCCCAATTAGCATCTAGGTTGGTTGGAGGCGCACTCTCTCTCTCTCATCCACACCAGCCTGCCCTTCCCCAAGAGTCAGACTAAAGAGCATCAGTTCTGCTCATTACCAGAGACTAGCCAGACAGCTGGGTTCTCTCTACTCTACCGGAAGCAGAGCCAAACTGGATTCCTCGTCTGATGAAGTGTGCTTAAGAGAGCCCACGAAAGCTTACGTTCTGAATAAAACTCGGTTGGCCTTAAAGGTGCACCTTCACTCCTGTTTTGTTCCACTACTTCAGACCAATACGGCTGCCCACTTGGATCTATCTACCCCTCACTCTGTCCGCTCTTTCCCTGAGCCAATCAGGAGCACTCACTGCTCTCTTGCGGAGGCAGATCTCCACTCAGCCCTCCGTGTTTCCTGCCAACATTCCAGCCCCCTTCTCGAGGGTTCCCAGGTCTGTGCTGGGAAATACCTGGAGACTCTGGGGGTGGATCTGGAAGAGGGTGCGGTATGGGGGCAGGGGCCTCAGCATGGTACAATGGCATAGAGCCCACGCCTCACAGCAGCCACGTTCTCCAGGGGCAATATAAGGAAATAACCGGAAACAATGCAACTGTGCACAAATAGTATACTGTCTAAGTAATGTCCCCACAAAGTCTTTTCACAGCCTGGAAGTCGGCTTCTAATAGACACAGGTAGGTAAAATCCTTTGAACTCAGCATTCGACTCCAACGGCATGGTGAAAGATAGGAGGAACCGCTTATTGTGAGAGCCAGTTTGGTGCAGTGGATAAGTGCGTGGACTCTTATCTGGGAGAACTGGGTTTGATTCCCCACTCCTCCACTTGCACCTGCTGGAATGGCCTTGGGTCAGCCATAGCTCTAATAGGAGAGCCAGTTGGGTGTAGTGGTTAAGTGGCATGTCTCTTATATGGGAGAACCGGGTTTGATTCCCCACTCCTCTACTTGCAGCTGCTGGAATGGCCTTGGGTCATCCAGAGCTCTCTATCTGGGAGAACCAGGTTTTGATTCCCCACTTCTCCACTTGCAGCTGCTGGAATGGCCTTAGGTCAGCCATAGCTCTCTTATCTGGGAGAACCGGGTTTGATTCCCACTCCTCCACTTGCACCTGCTGGAATGGCCTTGGGTCAGCCATAGCTGTTGCAGAGCTGTTCTTGGAAGGGCAGCTGCTAGGAGAGCTCTCTCAGCCTCACTTACCTCGCAGGGTGTCTGTTGGTGAGGGAGGAAGATAAAAGAGACTGTGAGCTGCTCTGAGATTTGGAGTGGAGGGCGGGATATAAATCTAATATCATCTCCTTCTATCCAGGATTGGGGGCCTGCGCTTCCCTACAGCCCTGCTTCTTTCCCCATCACCCCCGCCAAGTCCTTGGCGACTGTTTCTCTTCTTCTGTGCCCAATGTGTGCAGATCTTGGACAAAGATGGCAACTGTCAGGATGTCTTGGAAGCATTCCCTGGAAGAACATCAAGGGCCGATCGTGCCTGCTGTTTTCAGGGGGCGAGAGAGCCGCAAGACGGGGACACGCAAACACGCACACCTCTTTGTCCCCGCCATTTGGAGACAAGGCGAGGAGAACCGTTTTAATAGAGAGTCAAATCCCTTAATCTCCAGATAGAAGCCAGCTGAACAGCCGAATGGCTAAAGGACACAGAATATCCTCGGGGCCGGGCTGTGCATCGCGTGTCCAGAGCCTTATTTAATCAGCTGCTGCCGTATTTATAAAAGGTGACTCAAGGCTAACCAGCAGCGGCCCTTCCTTCTTGCCCAGGCATGGCTTGCTGCATCATAGTAGGCCTCGGGCTCTGCTTTGTGCCTGGAAAGAGGCTTTTGGGGAGGTGGACTAAATGGGCTGTCCTATAGAGGACGGTGTGGAATTGTTTTCTGTGGCCCCAGAAGGTAGGAGCAGAAACCAGTGGGTTGAAATTAAATCAAAAGAGTTTCCTGCTCAACATTAGGAAGAACTTCCTGACAGAGCAGTTCCTCAGTGGAAGAGGCTTCCATGGAAGGTGGTGGGCTCTCCTTCCTTGGAGGTTTTTCAGCAGAGGCTGGATGGCCATCTGACAGCAATGAGGATCCTGTGAATTTAGGGGGAGGTGTTTGTGAGTTTCCTGCATTGTGCAGGGGGTTGGACTAGATGGCCCCTGGAGGTCCCTTCCAACTCTTCTATGAATCTAACAGGCTTCCTCCTCGGAGGTAGTGGGTTCTCCTTCGAGAGCCAGTTTGGTGTAGTGGTTAAGTGTGCGGACTCTTATCTGGGTGAACCGGGTTTGATTCCCCACTCCTCCACTTGCACCTGCTAGCATGGCCTTGGGTCAGCCATAGCTCTGGCAGAGGTTGTCCTTGAAAGGGCAGCTGCTGTGAGAGCCCTCTCAGCCCCACCCACCTCACAGGGTGTCTGTTGTGGGGGAGGAAGGGAAAGGAGATTGTGAGCCGCTCTGAGACTCTTCGGAGTGGAGGGCGGGATATAAATCCAATATCTTCTTCTTCGTCTCCTTCCTTGGAGGTTTTTAAACTGAGGCTAGATGGCCATCTGACAGCAATGAGGATCCTGTGAATTTAGGGGGAGGTGTTTGTGAGTTTCCTGCCTTGTGCAGGGGGTTGGACTAGATGACCCTGGAGGTCCCTTCCAACTCTTATGATTCTATGGCCTCTATGCTGCTTCCTAACTCTGTGATTCCCTGTTTCTGCCTGGAAGATATGAAGCTAATTTGGCACATTTGAAAACACTGCTTCGTTGACAAGTTTTGCTCTGGCGAGTGCATGCAAAAGTGGAACTGCAGGAAAAGCTGCCTTCAAGAGAAAAGCATGTAGGCCTTCCTTCCAGTCCCAGGTGAATAGCACACATTCAGGTGCGCTTCCAGAGGCTACACAGAAAGGAAAATTCCAGCCTGTTTTCCCTTCGATGCAGAATCATGATCAGAGAAGCTAGACTGGGCATGATTCTTCTTACCTTGCAACTATCAACAGCAGGGGCCTAGCTTATGACTCAGCTTATGAACCTGAAAAAGCAGAGGATCTGGACCTGTGGCATGGCAAGCTTAACAAAACAGCCTCCCTTTTTAATTGGGGGAAACCCAATTGGATCTAACCCAATGCATGCAGAAACACAGCACAAACTGGATTGGACCCAATCTATTTTTTTTCCAATTGCCCTGGGCCTATTCATTTAAAATATTGAGAAGATAATGCAAAAATTTTAAAGGATTATGATTATAAAGGCATCCCTCTGCCCCCCCAGCAATCCTCTCTTCACTTACATTTAACCAGGGTTGCCAACCTCCAGGTGGTAGCTGGAGAGTTCCCAGGATCACAGTTGATTTCCAGGCAACAAAGGTCAGTTAACCTGAAGAAAATGGCTGCTTTGGAAGGTGAGGTCCATGGCATTATACCTCTTTGAAGTGCTTCCCCTCCCCCATCCCTGCCCTCCACACACACACACATCCAAATCTCCAGGTATTTCCTAACCCAGTGCGAGAAAGCCTGCTTCCAACACACCCCATTATTCTCTCTTCTTCCCTAACCAAACTGCTAAGTGTACACAGGATGGCAGTCTCACAGTGCAATCCTAAGAACCCTTTCCCCCCTCCTCAATAGAATGGGATTTACTTCTGAGTAGACCATACCATGTGGCTTAGCGGAGCGTCTGTCTATTTGCCCACCCTCTGCTTTTCCTTGTGGTTCAAGGCAGCTTACAATAATAGGGCTTTTTTCAAAAACGCAGTTCCGGCTGGATTGGGATCAGAGGTTGTGGCCTAATAAGAAAATGAGTTCCTGCTGGGCTTTTTCTACAAAGCTCCTCTGATAATAGTTAAAATACTTTTTAAAAATTATTTTTTAAAACATGCTTAAAATGTTAGTACTCTTTGGTCATAAAGCTGCTTATTTGGTATTTCTCCTATGGGATCCAAGGAACTGGGCAAAGGAAGCGCTGGCTCTTTCCTTCCTTTCCCAGGAAGGGGAGGAGTCTCAGCCAACAGAAGGAAGTGAGGCTTGGCTCATTAGCTCTGCTGCGCGATTGAGAGAGCCTGGAAAAACAAGCTCCACCCCCCTTCCTTCCCAAGGGAGGAGCCTCAGCCAATGAAGAAAAATGAGGCTTTTCTCTGTAGCTCCTGTGCGATTGAGCAAGCCTTGCAAAGCAAGCTGTTACGCAGAAGGAAGCAAGAGAGAGGGAGAAGGAAGCAGATGACAGCCAGTTGCTGGAGGGCCTGATACAACCCGTGGGCTGCATGTTTGACACCCCCGGGTTAGAGTGTTGGATGTGGGGGACCAGATTCAAGTCTTCATTGTGCCATGGAAGCTTCCTATGTGACCGGGGCTGGTTGCAAGCTCTCAGCTCAACCTACCTCACAGGTTTGTTTGGAAGATGAAATAGAGGAGAGAACGATGTAAGCCCCTTTGAAGAGAAAGGAAGGGTATGAATAAGTAAATAGATAATTTTATCCACACCACAATCCTGTGGGGCAGGTGAAGCTGAGAGAGAGTGTGACTGGCACAAGGTCACCCATCAGGCTTCTAGCCGCTGCACCACATTCATTTGGATGCCCTGAAATTCCATTTCCTGTTGAACAATGGAAATTATAATTTCTGTCGCACTCCTAGAATAGGCCCAAACCCCCAGGCAAAGGTGTATACTAGCCAGAGTGTAAGACTTTTAACTGCAGAGTCCTGAGTTTCATTACAAATAAATATACAGACTTCAGCACATATTTAGAAAACGTAGTTTCTAAGAGGCCACACCAAGCCTCATCCCTTTAGGGTTGCCAAGTCTGATTCAAGAAATATCTGGGGACTTTGGGGGTGGAGTCAGGAACCACTGGGGGTGAAGCCAAGAGCCAGGGTGTGACAAGCACAATCGAACTCCAAAGAGAGTTCCGGCCATCACATTTAAAGGGACCGCGTGCCTTTTCAATGCCTTCCCTCCGCTGGAAATCATGCAAGACGGGCACCTTTTTGGGGGGCTCATAGCATTGGACCCCCAGGTTCAATGCGTCTGAAGATTGGAGGGTATTTTGGGAAGAGGCAATGAGATGCTATGCTGAAAATTGGTGCCTCTACCTCAAAAAACAGCCCCCTCCCCAGATCAATTCTCCATTATACCCTATGGAAATCGGTCTCCATAGGGAATCATGGAGTGCCCAGCAGACATTTTCCTCCCCTGCTTTCTGATGACCCTGAAGCGGGGGGAGGGGGGCCTCCAAACCAGGGAATCCCCTGCCCTCGCCTGGAGATCGGCAACCATAACTTCCCAGCGTTCATTTACTACAGCTGTACCCCTCCTTTCTCTCCTTGGGGGACCTAAGGCGGCTTACGTCGTTCTGCTCTCCATTTTATCCTCACACCAACCCAGTGAGCTTCCAGGGTACGGGTGGGGGATTCGAACACAGATCTCCCAGATGCAAGCAGCCCGACGCTCTTCCCCATTGCACCATACCGGCTCTCTACCCGCTACCCCGGCTGGAATTATCCGCAGCGCCGCGGTGCAACCCCCCCACCGTGCATTTCCCGGGTCTTTTGCTTTGCTCCGCATTGCCGCGTCTCCTTGCCCCGCCCCTCTCCCCTGTGGCCCCGCCCCCCAGCTGCCGCGGCGCTCCTCCTCCTCCCTCCCCGCGCGCGCCGCACAACCCCGCTCCCACCCGCCCTCCTCCCGCGCTCGCTGCCATTGGCTGCGTCGCTGAGGACCCCGGCCGGCGATTGGCCGGATTCGAAGGCGCCTCAGCCAGCAGGTTCGGGTGCGGCGGGCGAGGCCTGAGGCGGTGGCGGCTTCTCGCGCTCCTCCCTCGGCCTTCCCTCCTCCTCCTCCTCCTCCCGGCCGGGCTCGCCGCAGGGGACGGGCAAGGCAGGCAGCGACATTCGCCGGGCGGCGGCTCCTTCGCGGACCCCGGTAAGGGCGGAGGGGGCGGGGCCTCTTCTTCTCGAGGGGAGCGTGAGTGACAGCTCGGGGGGGGGCGAAGGAGGCGGGGCTCGCGGGAAGCGCAGACCTGGGAACAAAGCAGGAGTCAAGTGGCACCTTTAAGCCCAACCCATTGCTCTCTTTGGGGAGGGGGCTGCGGGTGGGCGTGGCCCCTCTTCTGCTGCGGCGGCGCGGGCTGGGAAGCGCCCAGGTCCGACAGGGGTGGGGAAGAGTGGCTCTCCGGATGTTTTTTTGCATGGCCAATGGCTGGGGCTGATGGGAGTTGTAGGCAAAAAAACATCTGGAGAGCCACTCTTCCCCACCCCTGGAAGAGCCAGGGGGAGAGCCCTTGCAACGTGGAGGGGAGGGGGCTTCGCAACCCCCCCTCCCTCCCTGCAGTTGCTTCGGTGCAAAGGAGAGGAGTCAAGTGGCGTGGTTCAGAATGCAAAATGGTACGCATTTGAGATCCAGTGGCAGAATAATAAAGTTAACTGAGCAACGCTTTGGTCTGCTTAGCATGAGCGTGAGAAACTAATAAAGCTGTGACACGTCAGAAGGTCTGTTAAGGGAAGGGACGGTGGCTCAGTGGTAGAGCATCTGCTTGGGAAGCAGGAGGTCCCAGGTTCAATCCCCGGCATCTCCAAAAACGGGTCCAGGCAAATAGGTGTGAAAAAGCTCAGCTTGAGACCCTGGAGAGCCGCTGCCAGTCTGAGAAGACAAGACTGACTTTGATGGACCAAAGGTCTGATTCAGTATAAGGCAGCTTCAGATGTTCAAGCTGGCCCAGGTTTTCTTGTAACAATAGACAGATCCAAGTGGGCAGGCAGCTGTGTTGGTCTGAAGCGGTGGGACAAAATAAGAGTCAAGCGGCGCCTTTAAGACCGACAAAGTTTTATTCGGAATGTAAGCCTTCATGTGCTCTAAGCACACTTCGTCCGTCGAGGAATCCGGTATGGTGAGCAGAGCTACGTATACCTCATAGGCAGTGGTTTAGAATGCAAAATGGTACAAATTTAAGATTTTTGCTTCGGTGCATGCCTTCTTCCCCCAGCCTCCCTTTCTCTCTAGGGTGTGTGCGGGGTGCTGGAGCCAAGTCTCTCTTGGAACAACCCTGCGAGGCTAAGGGAGGCCAAAGGAAAACCCAAGTGGGCGGCCGCGGGTTCAGGATTCGACGCTGGTGTCAGCGTGAGAACTTCCCAGGCCGAGGGAGTTTCATGAGGTGGGGGGATCTGAGCCCGCGACTGCAGTCACACTCATGAAATACTCCACTTTCCGTTGGTGTTCAGTGTACTTTCCAACCTGGTTTTGCCAGTTCACACAGTAAAATCTAGTTGTAAAGTGCACTGAAAGTGGATTATTTAGTGTTTGTGACTACAGCCGGCATGTCCCAGAGCAGAGCCCCACGCTGCTGCAGACGCTGGGTAGGAATTCCCCTGCCTTCTTGCCTCCTTTGGCCTGATGGGGAGAAGATGGGGGAAACGACAGCTGCCCACCCTGCATGTGACACACATGCAAATCTTTGGTCTTTAGTCGCACACACAAATCTTAACGCTTGAATACAAATCTTTATGATCCCTGTTTGCTTTTGCTCCTCTCCCGGCTGTGTCTTTGGATGGATGACTTCCCTCCTGCACGGTTTCTTCCTGTTTGGAGAGCCTTGATTCTGTGTGATAGATAGCTGTACTCGGCTGTCTGGAAATGTAACATTATGAGTTTCCCAGAGCTTTGTTTCTCTTTGTTTGGTCCGGCCGTCATTTGCTTGACATGCGTGTTGAGATTGACATCCCATCCCATCCCATGGACCTCCCCTTTTTCTTTTCATCTCTAAAACCCCTGAATGTGTGTTTGTTGGTAAACCATCTTAACTACTTTGTGTGTGTGTGTGTTGTAAACTTTTGCAGGGTGGTGGAGGCAGTTTGCAAAACACAACAAACCAGAATGCCAGCTGGGGGTGTGTGCAGATCAGGTTTCTAATTATCGCTCTTTGGGTGGTGGAAGGGAGGGATGAGCTGTAATTATGATAGGTGTTAATAGAAATGACAGGAAGTTTGCAGAAAGGGCCTGTGGAGGAACATCCTGTCTGAATTAGGATGGTCATCTGCCTTGAGACGCTGCTGTAGCTATGTCATCCCGGGAGGAAGTGGGGACTTCTGGGAGAGGCGTCTTTGTTGAAGCTCTGATCTGCGTATCGGCTGGGAAAGGCTCCCAGAAGTAGCAAGCCTGCGGAGATGTGAGTTTGGGCACACATTGTGGCTTTGGGTTAGAGACGTCTGGCTTTTTTGTTTCTGGTTACGTGGTTCCTTCCTTTCCTTGCAGCTGCGGCTGGCTCTTCTCCCTCCCAGCTTTTACAGGGATGGTTCTAGCATTGCATCAGAGGATATTTTGCGCTGTAATCCAGTCATACGGCCAGGGCGAGCGCTCATGGAACCGCTGCTTGAAGGGATGGGTGTGGTGAGCTGCAGGGATACGGCAGTAGCGGCAGAAGCCCGGCTGGCCTGTATGGTAACTCTGCCCACTCATCGGCGCTGGAGATCTGAACGGCAAGCTATTTATATAAACCAGGCCTAGCTTCAAGCTGGGCGCACAGATTTAGAAGGAGCAGTTGTCATATTTTAAGTATTAAATGCGTGTGGTATGAGCGCTACGCTGCCTTGGGTAAGTTTAGACACAGGGCCCTGCTGGTCTTGGGGAGGGAGGGCTTCTGCCGCACAGACTCACCCTGCCCCTCCCCTTCAAGCGCATACCATGCCTGCCTGTCTGCTTTGTCATGGCCACATTCACTTTTTGTTGGTGAGTCTTTGGAAATTAAAAACCCCCAAAGAGTAATTGTGTGTGTCTGTCTGAAAGGCAGAATGCCCAGGAGTTTTGGGGACTCTTGATAGTTCTTTAAGGTACTGGAGCATTTGGGGGGGTCTTCAGATTAACGCTCCTGACTTGGCTAAAGTTAAGTCTCTGATTCTTTTCCCTCCATCCTGTGTTGGTTGAGTGCATTTGTGACCCTCTTGCTTTTAGAATTCTGACTGCTTAAATATTCTTATTTGGCTCTGATTGAAATAATCCTTCATGCAAGGGAAGGCTCTGAAAAGAAAATTAATTTGTGTTGGCTTGCAAATGAGTTGACTTCTGAAAATGCGAAGGGGAGCAGCTTAAAGCGAGGTACTGGAGTGACAGCCACCTCAATTCCCTAAATAAGTATGAAAACTGTTTAAAATTTGTGAGCTGCTTTTGACACTGGGGCATGAGAAGCACATCTGTGTCCAGTCGGGGAATGTAGCACAAGCCTGGCTATTTGTTGTTTAAGCTGCTCTGTCCCAAGGTCTTACGGTGGATAATGGATGTTAAAAATGTTTGCTAGTTCAGAATTGTCATTTCATGGAGAAAGTGATATAGTTGCAACATTTATATCATTCCATTAACTGGTACTCTTTACACTTCTTTATGGGATTTATAGTGCAGTCCTAAATGGGGTTACTCCAGTGTAGGCCAACTGAAGTCTGCACAGAGCTACAGTGTTGATTTCTGAAATCTTGGCTGTCCCCTGTTTGACGTGGCCAAACTGTGTTTTGGGAGCTACATGTGGCTCTTTCCACATACTGTGTGGCTCTCAAAGCCCTCACTTCCCCATCAGCCAGCTTGGAGAAGGCAGTCTTCTCTTTAAATCACTTCTCCAAGTCAGCTAGCAGAGAGGGAGAATACATTTAAAGTTAAAGTTGCTTTCTTGCTGCCTCTCCCTCTCTCCCCAATCAGTTTGCCTGCCGGCTTACCTACCTACATGTGACGTTCATGTCTTGCGGCTCTCAAACATCTGACGTTTATTCTATGAGGCTCTTACGTTAAGCAAGTTTGGCCATCCCTGCTCTATATCTTGTTCTGTAATTGCTGGATGTTAGTGATCTGTAGTGATTTTGTGAAATGGGAAGTGCGATGACTGATGCTTGTCTAGAAAGGGACATATGTGGTGGACTTGTGATAAAGCGAAAGAATTTTGGCGGATGATACAACAAGAAATCTCCAAAATTCTGGGCTACGACTTTAAGAAAACTGCAGAGACTTTTTTGCTTGGATTACAATTAGAAAAATTTCCAAAGGAAGACAGGACTGTAATTTGATACTTGCTCTCAGCTGCTAGGACATTGTATGCGCAGCTGTGGAAATAAGAAAAAATACCAGAGAAATGGGACTGGATTGTGAAAGTTTTATCGTGGAGTGAGAGGGACAAATTAACTAAAACCTTAAGAAATTATGATTTAAATATATTTAAAAAGGAGTGGAAGAAATTTAAAGGATAAATAGAGAAAGAGTGGAACGTAAAAAGACACTGGACAATTTTTTAGCATGAATGAGAAGAAAAAAAAGTAGTGAACTTTGATTGGTTAGGGGTACCTTTAAAATTGAATTTAAATATATAACTTCGGGGAAGTCTAGTAATGGAGGGAGGGGGGGGTTGAAATATCATATGGGTTAACGATAGAAAAGAGATAATTAAATATTGTAACCATATGTTATTAATAAATTTGTAAAACATAGAAAGGGACATTCTGCGCATGCTCAGAGGTGTAGTGGTGCCTTTGGGTTAGAACAAGCCCTTCCGGTCATTTCACTGCTGTGTGGCTCCTGGTGCTTGCTTGAAGTTACTCAGTGCTGTTGGAATCTGAAAACATTCTGGAGCGAACGGTTTGTGAAACCGGGTGCTGGAGGAGAAGAAAAAAAGTGAATCAGGAAACATTGAAGAAGTGCCAAGGTGGGACATTGGGGGTGAAGAAGAAGAGGAGAGTACCATGATGGGGGCGTGGCCTTTGAAGCACAGAGACTAGTCCAACATATAACAGAAGGGACACGGGAAGGAAGAAGAATGAAGAAGATTTTGGATTTATATCCCGCCCTCCACTCCGAAGAGTCTCAGAGGGTCTCACAATCTCCTCTACCTTCCTCCACAGACACCCTGCCAGAGCTATGGCTGACCCAAGGCCATTCCAGCAAGTGCAAGTGGAGGAGTGAGGAATCAAACCCAGTTCTCCAAGATAAGAGTCCGCACACTTAACCACTACACCAAACCGGCTCTCCGGCCCACAAAATTAGACACAAGAGGAGAAAGGCGCGGAGACAGATGCTGACCTGGAAAGGCTTGCGCGAAGCAGAACAGAGCGGACAGCTGTCAGAGGACAATCTGCAGATTGAAATATCTGGCAGATTATTAAATCAGGGTGTAGCTGCTGCTTTAATAATTTAGGGGTGGTATAGCGGCCTGAATAGCCCTGGTTGGACTGATATTGTCAGAGGTTGGATGCTAAGCTACAGAGCAAAGCCTGGGTCCAGTAGCGCCTTTAAGACCAACACAGATGGCATGCACACGGAAACCTCTACCCAGGATGAAACTGTGTTGGTCTTAAAGGTGCCACTGGACTCAGACTTTCAACCCTGCTTAGTATGTTTGGCCTCTTATGGTAATGGAAAGGACGTACATATAATGAAAGAATAAAATTCATTGGTCCTAAAGGATTCCACTGGACTCAAACTTTGTTCTGTTGCTTCAGACCAATATGGCTATCCATTTAAGAAGAAGAAGAAGATATTGGATTTATATCCCGCCCTCCACTCCGAAGAGTCTCAGAGCGGCTCACACTCTCCTTTACCTTCCTCCCCCACAACAGACACCCTGTGAGGTAGATGAAGATATTGGATTTATATCCCACCCTCCACTCCGAAGGGTCTCAGAGCGGCTCACAACCTCCTTTCCCTTCTTCACCCACAACAGACACCCTGTGAGGTAGATGAAGATATTGGATTTATATCCCGCCCTCCACTCCGAAGAGTCTCAGAGCGGCTCACACTCTCCTTTACCTTCCTCCCCCACAACAGACACCCTGTGAGGTAGATGAAGATATTGGATTTATATCCCGCCCTCCACTCCGAAGGGTCTCAGAGCGGCTCACAACCTCCTTTCCCTTCTTCACCCACAACAGACACCCTGTGAGGTAGATGAAGATATTGGATTTATATCCCGCCCTCCACTCCAAAGAGTCTCAGAGCGGCTCACACTCTCCTTTACCTTCCTCCCCCACAACAGACACCCTGTGAGGTAGATGAAGATATTGGATTTATATCCCGCCCTCCACTCCGAAGAGTCTCAGAGCGGCTCACAATCTCCTTTATCTTCCTCCCCCACAACAGACACCCTGTGAGGTAGATGAAGATATTGGATTTATATCCCGCCCTCCACTCCGAAGGGTCTCAGAGCGGCTCACACTCTCCTTTACCTTCCTCCCCCACAACAGACACCCTGTGAGGTAGATGAAGATATTGGATTTATATCCCGCCCTCCACTCCGAAGAGTCTCAGAGCGGCTCACAATCTCCTTTATCTTCCTCCCCCACAACAGACACCCTGTGAGGTAGATGAAGATATTGGATTTATATCCCGCCCTCCACTCCGAAGGGTCTCAGAGCGGCTCACACTCTCCTTTACCTTCCTCCCCCACAACAGACACCCTGTGAGGTAGATGAAGATATTGGATTTATATCCCGCCCTCCACTCCGAAGAGTCTCAGAGCGGCTCACACTCTCCTTTACCTTCCTCCCCCACAACAGACACCCTGTGAGGTAGATGAAGATATTGGATTTATATCCCGCCCTCCACTCCGAAGAGTCTCAGAGCGGCTCACACTCTCCTTTACCTTCCTCCCCCACAACAGACACCCTGTGAGGTAGATGAAGATATTGGATTTATATCCCGCCCTCCACTCCGAAGAGTCTCAGAGCGGCTCACACTCTCCTTTACCTTCCTCCCCCACAACAGACACCCTGTGAGGTAGATGAAGATATTGGATTTATATCCCGCCCTCCACTCCGAAGAGTCTCAGAGCGGCTCACAATCTCCTTTATCTTCCTCCCCCACAACAGACACCCTGTGAGGTGGGTGGGGCTGGAGAGGGCTCTCACAGCAGCTGCCCTCTCAAGGACAACCTCTGCCAGAGCTATGGCTGACCCAAGGCCATGCCAGCAGGTGCAAGTGGAGGAGTGGGGAATCAAACCCGGTTCTCCCAGACAAGAGTCCACACACTTAACCACTACACCAAACTATCTCTTAAATATAGGGTTGGCTAGTTCTCGGATGGGAGAACACCAAGGAAGTCCAGGGCTTCTATGCAAGGAAGGCAACAGCATCCCAGCCCTTCTCATCTTTTATCTTGGAACACCCCCCCATGGTCATAGAGTTTTCATGAGTCAGTTATAATTTGATGGACGTTACAGTTATTGTAACGTGCATATCTATTATTCAGCCAGTTCCATGTTTACATCTTGAGAGCCAGTTTGGTGTAGTGGTTAAGTGCACAAACTCTTATCTGGGAGAACTGGATTTGATTCCTCCACTTGCAGCTGCTGGAATGACCTTGGGTCAGCCATAGCTCTTGCAGGAGTTGTCCTTGAAAAGGCATCTTCTGGGAGAGCTCTCTCAGCCCCACCCACCTCACAGGGTGTCTGTTGTGGGGGAAGGAGATAAAGGAGATTGTAAGCCACTCTGAGACTCTGATTCAGAGAGAAGGGCAGGGTATAAATCCTACAGTTGTCTTTTCCTTCAGTCTTCTTGAAAGTTATTCCCTGCTAACATAAAGGAGGTGAGTGGTCAACGCTGCTAGATCCCTTGAGTTGGCTCCAGCTTCCTCATCATTGATCTGTGGTGTCATTGTGTGTTATGTTGTGTGAGTATGTGTCAGTTTTTAGAAGTAGTTTGAACTCAACCAGAGTAAGCTCTCTTTCCATCCCAGATGTGGGATGGCAGCGGCCCAGATGTGGCTTCTTCTCCCGCTCTGCTGTCCTTGAAGAATCCGCCTCCTCTTCCAGTTTGGTGTAGTGGTTAAGTTTGGCGTAGTGGTTAAGTGCGCGGTTTGCCATTGCCTTCCCCAGTCCTCTACACTTTCCTCCCAGCAAGCTGGGTACTCATTTTACCGACCTCGGAAGGATGGAAGGCTGAGTCAACCTGGAGAGGCAGTTTGGTGTAGTGGTTAAGTGTGCGGACTCTTATCTGGGAGAACTGGGTTTGATTCCCCACTCCTCCACTTGCACCTGCTGGAATGGCCTTGGGTCAGCCATAGCTCTGGGGGAGAGGATGTCCTTGAAAGGGCAGCTGTTGTGAGACCCTCTCAGCCCCATCCAGCTCACAGGGTGTCTGTTGTGGAGGGAGAAGATATGGGAGATTGTAAGCCGCTCTGAGTCTCTGACTCAGAGAGAAGGGTGTGGTATAAATCTGCAATTCTTCCTCCACCTCCTCCTATCATCATGTTCCAGAGGCCTTCTGAAAAATTGTGAAGCAGCTTGTGGGCCAGCCAGAATGCTCCCGTGGCTGGATGGTGCCCTTTTGGCTGTGATTTCCACACCTCTGAGCTGGGCTCTTGATGAGTTTCTCTTAACCATACACATATATGCATGGCTCTGGCTATGTATGCATGCCCACAAAGGCTATGTACGTGTGGCTCGAACGATGTCTTGCAAGGCACCTGCTGCTGCTGTTGTCCTTTTGCTGCTGCGTGTGTGCTTGTGCATACGGGCCCTTTGTGTCCTCCTTGCTACTGAGCAGTCGCCAAGTCTTGTGCTGCTGGCATAAAGGGCTTTACAGCGATTGTCCGGTTCTCGCCTTGCCCATTATCGCTTGTGAATGTCCTGTTTATTTCTTGTTCCCTGCATTTTGGCATGCTACTCTCTTGAGGTCTTGTCTTTGTATTTCTTGTTAGACTGTCTGATGTTGTTTATGTCTTTGACTTGTAGGATCCAGAGCCAATTTGCCTGTTGATTTATTGATTCTTGCAATTCTTTGGATCCATGCAGTAGCTTTGCAGTGGAGAGCCAGTTTGGTGTAGAGCCAGTTTGGAGAGCCAGTTTGGTGTAGTGGTTAAGTGTGCGGACTCTTACCTGGGAGAACCGGGTTTGATTCCCCACTCCTCCACTTGCACCTGCTGGCATGGCCTTGGGTCAGCCATAGCTCTAATAGAGAGCCAGTTGGGTGTAGTGGTTAAGTGCCTGGACTCTTTTCTGGGAGAACCGGGTTTGATTCCCCACTCCTCCACTTGCACCTGCTGGAATGGCCTTGGGTCAGCCATAGCTCTGGCAGAGGTTGTCCTTGAAAGGGCAGCTGCTGTGAGAGCCCTCTCCAGCCCCACCCACCTCACAGGGTGTTTGTTGTGGGGGAGGAAGGTAAAGGAGATTGTGAGACCCTCTGAGACTCTTCGGAGTGGAGGGTGGGATATGAATCCAATATCTTCTTCTTCTTTGCCAGTTTAGCTTTTCTCTTTGTCCCCCCCCCCCCGCACCTTCCTCTGGGCAGTGCCTCATTGCCGCTTGAGTTATTAAAAGGACGCTCGTTAACCTAACCTCATAAAGATCAGGGTGGGGAGGAGGCAGCTTTCTAGTTTTTTTGAGCTTAATTAGCAGCACTGCATCTGGTGAGCAAGAGGCCCAAGGTCTGCTGAAATCCAAGCAGGTGGGTGCCTTCCCTTTGAAACCACCTTAATTAAGCTTGTTGGGCCGAGAGGTGCATTGTTGCTTCTGTGTCGTCCTTGGCAGTGACTCAAAGGCAGAATTATTTAAACCAGGGGTGTCAAACATGTGGCCTGGGGGCTGAATCATGCCCCCAGAGGGCTCCTATCAGGCCTGTGAGGAACTCACTGTCATCTGCTTCCTTTTCCCTCCCTTGCTTCCTTCTGCATCACTGCTTGCTTTTTCAGGCTTGCTCAATCGCACAGGAGTTACAGAGCAAGGTGGGGGAAGGAGAGGTAGCTTTGCCAGGGTCTCTTAATTGCATAGCAAACCTAGTGAGCCGAACCTCTCTCCCTTCTGTTGGTTGAGGCTCAGCAAGCCAGTGAGGTGGATTAGGCTGAGTGTTTGTCTGTGTCCTTTATGAAGTTTATATCTCCCTGACCTGGCATTACATTTTATGACCTGGCCCGACAAGGTCAAGAACTGGCCCTCATAGCAAATGAGTTTGACACCCGTGATTTAAACCATGCTGGAAATTGATTATTGTCTCTAAACAGACGAGGATTGGTGCTGTTTTGTATTTCAGCGGCATCTCCCATGTGCCTTGTTCTGAAAGAACGCTGTGCTCCTGAGAGTGTCCAAGTGGCTCGTTTTTTTCACAGTTGCATTGGTTTCTTTGCCTTGTTTTGGGCAATGAAATCTTCATACGGTGTAATGATGGAAGTTGTTTTGTGTTCCATTGAGTGGAAGCAAAACAGGACATAAATATTTTAAATGTAGTAAATAGATGCATATTTCTCTTTTGTCTAGGAAATGCATGGAGCCTTTCTGCCCCATTAGGATCACCAAGGCTGCTAACAATTAAACAACATCAAAAGAGTCTTGGAAAAACCAAGTTGGGGAAGCACTTCCTTTTTAGCTCTCTCAACTGCACCAACTGGCCACCTACCTAGATTGTGCTCTATTGCTTTAAGGGTAGGCTACTGTAATACATTACTCTTGGGGTTGCCCTTGATAACTGTTCCGAAACTTTAGTTGGTACAGA
Organism: Heteronotia binoei; assembly: GCF_032191835.1. NCBI lineage: Eukaryota > Metazoa > Chordata > Lepidosauria > Squamata > Gekkonidae > Heteronotia > Heteronotia binoei. The sequence continues at coordinate 2,643,944 of NC_083232.1, read as the reverse complement.
ATGTTGCTGCTGGATTATTGATTGGTTTACACTGGTGTGATTGTGTAACACTCGTGTTCTGGCAGCTTCATTGGCTACCTGCTTGTTTCTGGACACAGTTCAAAGCACCTTCAAAGCCCTTCGTGACCTGGGATACACTTATCCCGTGGGCTGCCTTTCCCTGTATGATTCTGTGCCAGATAACATCATTGGGCACCTCATGTTTGGCAGGCCTCTGTATTTGGAAGGTGTGCTGTTTTAGAGCCAATGTTCGTTTTCATTGGCTGTGTCCACCCTTGGAGCAGGTACAGGGAGTTCCAGCACTGCTTCTCTTCCATAAAAGGTGCAAAGGGGAATTATTTCAGTGCACTTTTGGGGAAATTTATTTATTTTATTATATTTATATCCTGCCCTCCCCTGACGGGCTCAGAGCGGGTAACCGCAGTTAGAGCAACATGTAATTAAATCGTTACAATAAAATCATTAAAACATCTCAAACGTATGCAGTACCTAATGAATGTCTCTAATTGGCAGCTGGTGGTGGTATATATGGCTCAGAGCTGCAGTACTGCGGTCTGGCGCCAGGTTAACTCAGCCTTCCATCCTTCCGAGGTCAGTCAAATGAGTCCCCAGCTTGCTGGGGGGGAAAGCATAGATGACTGGGGAAGGCAATGGCAAACCACCCCGTAAAAAGTCTGCCGTGAAAACATTGTGAAAGCAAAGTCACCCCAGAGACGGAAACGACTGGTGCTTGCACAGGGGACCTTTCCTTTTAAGAGCCCTGTGGCGCAGAGTGTTAAAGCTGCACTACTGCAGTCCTAAGCTCTGCTCATGACCTGAGTTCGATCCCCGGTGGAAGCTGGGTTTTCAGGTAGCCGGCCCAAAGTTGACTCAGCCCTCCATCCTTCCGAGGTCGGTAAAATGAGTCCCCAGCTTGCTGGGGGGAAAGTGTAGATGACTGGGGAAGGCAATGGCAAACCACCCCGTAAAAAGTCTGCCGTGAAAACATTGTGAAAGCAACATCACCCCAGAGTCAGAAACGACTGGTGCTTGCACAGGGGACCTTTCCTTTTAAGAGCCCTGTGGCGCAGAGTGTTAAAGCTGCACTACTGTAGTCCTAAGCTCTGCTCATGACCTGAGTTCGATCCCCGGTGGAAGCTGGGTTTTCAGGTAGCCGGCCCAAAGTTGACTCAGCCCTCCATCCTTCCGAGGTCGGTGAAATGAGTCCCCAGCTTGCTGGGAGGAAAGCGTAGATGACTGGGGAAGGCAATGGCAAACCACCCCGTAAAAAGTCTGCCGTGAAAACATTGTGAAAGCAACATCACCCCAGAGTCAGAAACGACTGGTGCTTGCACAGGGGACCTTTCTTTTTCCTTTCCCTTAACTCTTATGCATTTTTTTTTTTTTTTTTGCATTTCAGTTGTGTATGTTTAAATCTTGTGAGTTGCCGTGGGTGTTATAGAAAGTTGGGATATAAATATTTAAAATAAATGCATCTTAAAACCAATTAAAACCCGTAGAATTAGTAATGTAAAGGTCATTTGAGTTGCATTGAAAATTTTATTAGGCGCGTGGAGTGTTCAGAACATTAAAAGGTGACCTGGCTGGTTTCACGTCCTTTCTAGGTTTCAGCTGTAATTTTTGCAGCCCAAATACAGTGTGCGTTCGACTGATAATTACGTATCCTGCCGGGCGGGGCAAAACAGTTCTTGGGCTACAGTTTCACTTTCTGTTGGAGCTCAAGGCTCTTTGCTTTGCAGTCCCAGCCTGTTCCTTTTTCATGGCGTAGCCTGCTGAATCACCGCTTCAGTAGGTGAACGCAATCAGAGCGTTTCAACATGAGCTCAGGTGGAAGAGAGCGTGGGTTTATGATTCACCCTTCATCTGTATTGCGAAGTGTTTGTGTTTTTGCACCTCGGTACCAGCATTGGGAGGCGCAGAATCTCCTAAGCAGCTGCATTTTGGTGCCGTTAGGGCAAAGCGAGCAACAGGGAAGGCAGAGCAAATGAAGAGCAGTTTGGCAAAACACAGTGGAAAGAAGAAAGGGGGAAAAATAGATGTCTGAGGTCAGCCATTCTGCTAGGCCATGCACTGCTACTAATATTGGAACTGGTCTTGGGCAAGGATGACGGTGCAGATATTACTGCAATGTCCAGCAGTAGTTTGATTTTGTTTATATATAGATTGACATTTCAGTTACTAACGTGTTAGGATTTCTTTTTTAAAATAAAATTATATCTGAAATGCTCAGGGGCTCCCTCTCCTTGGTCTGTTGCATTCAAGGTAATGCTTGGGATGGAGAAAGTAGAGAAAGAAGTCCTTTTCTCCCTTTCTCACAATACAAGAACTCGTGGGCATTCGATGAAATTGCTGAGCAGACAGGTTAAAACGGATAAAAGGAAGTACTTCTTCACCCAAAGGGTGATTAACATGTGGAATTCACTGCCACAGGAGGTGGTGGTGGCCACAAGTGTAGCCACCTTCAAGATGGGTTTAGAGAAAAATATGGAGCAGAGGTCCATCAGTGGCTATTAGCCACAGTGTGTGTGTGTGTATATAAAATTTTTTGCCACTGTGTGACACAGAGTGTTGGACTGGATGGGCCGTTGGCCTGATCCAACATGGCTTCTCTTATGTTCTTAAGGTGCCTTGCTTTAATTTGGGATTTTGTGTGGTTTTTAAAGCGATGGCTATCCGCTCGGAGTCCTTGAGATGTCGCCGTGGTGCCTCCTAGTGAGCGGTTCCTTATGAGTCACTGCCTGCATTCCAGGAAATTGTGCTTCAAGGTGGGTGGAGCTTCAGCTGTGGCTGTTTTCAGCCCCTGATGGTTTTATGGGCTCCTGCATCAAAGCCTTGCTCGCCCATGAGTACCCCACTGCACTCTTGACTGCTAACGTTCTTCCAGTCTTTGGTTTTAGACAGATGGGTTAGATAATTCTCCTGGCGCAGGGAAGCTTGCTGACAGCCTTGATTTCGACGACCAAGCCTGTACTTAAATTTGAGGCCCCAAATACTGTGGTTGTTTTGGTGGTTACCCTTTTCCTGTAGAAAGCAGATGGGTCGTGATGTAAAACTGTAGAAATAGAAAGATCCAAGCGGGCAGCCGTGTTGGTCTGAAGCAATAGAACAAAGCAGTGGACAAGTGGCACCTTTAAGACCAACTAAGTTTTATTCAGGATGTAAGCTTTCGTATGGTCTAAGCAGACTTCATCAGACAAAAATGTCTGATGAAGTCCGCTTAGAGCATACGAAACTTACATCCTGAATAAAACTTAGTTGGTCTTAAAGGTGCCACTTGTCCACTGCTTTGTTCTGTAGAAACAGAAGTATCCTAGCGCAACACCACCCATCCGAACGAGAGGGAAGTTCATTGTTAAGCTAATGCACATATTAGGGTTTGTAGAATCTTTCGGGATCAAGTGCCGTGTTCT
>NC_083232.1:2562347-2640434 GCF_032191835.1 Heteronotia binoei | reverse complement strand
CAAGTTTTATCCAGAATGGAAGCTTCCGTAGGCATGCACACTTCTTCAGATGAAAGAATGGTGCACGGTGAGCACAGTTACATATAGCTGGTGGGCAGTTGTTAAGCATGCAAAATAGTAAGAGTTATAATCCAATAGCAAAAGAGTGAAATTCACAAATTGAAAGGACATTTGGTCAAACTGAAAGGACATTTGGTCTGGATAGCATCTGTATGTCAGAATTGAAGAAGGTGTTAAGTAAAGGTAAAGGTCGTCCCCTGTGCAAGCACCAGTCGTTTCTGACTCTGAGGTGATGTTGCTTTCACAATGTTTTCACGGCTGACTTTTTAATGGGGGCTACCTGAAAACCCAGCTTCCGCCGGGGATCGAACTCAGGTCGTAAGCAGAGCTTAGGACTGCAGTACTGCAGCTTTAACACTCTGTGCCACGGGGCTCTTATTTATTAGCAGACCTGAAGATTAATGCTGTTTCTCACCATAGTACCTCCACACCGTGATTTTGCTAGTTGTTCCCAATCTCATCATAGTAAAAAGGTAGTCCCCTGTGCAAGTACCAGTCGTTTCCGACTTTCACAATGTTTTCACAGCAGACTTTTTACGGGGTGGTTTGCCATTGCCTTCCCCAGTCATCTACACTTTCCCCCCAGCAAGCTGGGGACTAATTTTACCAACCTCGGAAGGATGGAAGGCTGAGTTAACCTGGAGCCGGCTACCTGAAAACCTTGCTTCCGCTGGGGATCGAACTCAGTTTGTGAGCAGAGCTTAGGACTGCAGTAGTGCAGCTTTAACACTCTGCGCCACGGGGCTCTTAAAAGGAAAGGTCCCCTGTGCAAGCACCAGTTGTTTCCAGCAAGCTGAGGACTCATTTGACCGACCTCGGAAGGATGGAAGGCTGAGTCAACCTGGAGCCGGCTACCTGAACCAGCTTCCGCTGAGATCAAACTCAGGTCGTGAGCAGAGCTTAGAAGAAGGTGTAACAGAGCAATAAAAGCAGTCTGTTGCTTGCTCTCTGGTTTCTTAAAGTCTGGGTTCAACGGAGAACTATTTTCTCAGTAAAGAAAAAGCGAGACCTTCATTTTGCACATGGAAAGTGCAGCGGCTGTGCCTGGGTGCTCGCTCGCTCCGCTGCCACGAGAGCCTCTACCGCCTCCTTCTGTGGGGCTGGGGGAAAAGCTGGGAGGGTGGGGGGGGGGGGCTGCATAAATGCTAACTTGATTTTTTTATTTAAGTTTGAATTACGTGCTTTTGCGGCTTTATCCACCAAATAACATTAACTACAACTTTGCAAGGGCCAAACTTGCTCAGTATTGTATTGGCTCAGCATTGGCAAAAACCCCATCCCTTCGCTGTTCCTAACTGTATGAAACAATACGTCTTGAGGAACAGAACATTTCCCACAGAAACAGAGAAGAGTGGAAAATTTTCTCCCTCCTGTCTCTGGCTGGCTGGCAGCTGGAACGGCTCTGGCTCGCTGCCACTGAAAAAAGACAAGTCTGCCTCGTCCAAAGGACTCTTTGGAGGTCAGGGCCTGAAATAGCTGCAGGAGGGGACAAAAAAGGGCCCATTTGGAGCTGGCCCACTGGGACTGTGTCCTCATCTGTAGCGCGTCTTCATTCCCAAGTCCAACAGCATGGAACTGAGGCCCGTGAAAACTACCAGTCTGGTGAGAGCCAGTTTGATGTAGTTGAGAGCCAGTTGGATGTAGTGGTTAAGTGCATGGACTCTTATCTGGGAGAACCGGCTTTGATTCCCCACTCCTCCACTTGCACCTGCTGGAATGGCCTTGGGTCAGCCATAGCTCCAATAGAGAGCCAGTTTGGTGCAGTGGTTAAGTGCGCGGACTCTTATCCGGGGGAACTGGGTTTGATTCCCCACTCCTCCACTTGCTCCTGCTGGAATGGCCTTGGGTCAGCCATAGCTCTAATAGAGAGCCAGTTGGGTGTAGTGGTGAAGTATGTATCTGGGAGAACCGGGTTTGATTCCCCACTCCTCCACTTGCACCTGCTGGAATGGCCTTGGGTCAGCCAGAGCTCTCACAGAGTTGTCCTTAAAAGGGCAGCTGCTGTGAGAGCCCTCTCAGCCCCACCCACCTCACAGGGTGTCTGTTGTGGGGGGGGGGGGTAGAAGATATAGGAGATTGTAAGCCACTCTGAATCTCTGTCCTTGAAAGGGCAGCTTCTGTCAGAGCTCTCTCAGCCCCACCCACCTCACAGGGTGTCTGCTGTGGGGGAAGAAGACATGGAAGATCGTAAGCCGCTCTGAGTCTTTGACTCAGAGAGAAGGGCAGGGTATAAATCTGCAGTCTTCTTCTTCTTCTACCTGGTCTTTGTAGCAGCTGCAGGGCAAACACCACTTTTGACAAGGCTGCTTTTGGGAGCTGTGGGTGAGCGCAGCAACACGGAGCAGTCCCAGCTGCACGAGAGCAGCCCTTCCGGCTGGGCTACATGCAGAACCTCAGCCTAGCGAAGCAGGGAAAGCCAGGTCTTGCTGCACACCTGGAGACCCAGCACGGGGAAAGCCCTGAACTCGAGAATGGGGAAACCCAGGTACAAATCTTGCTCAGCCAGAGAATTTACAGGGTGACCTTGAGCTAACTACTCCCCTCCAGCCTAACCTAACAACTAACAGCCAGCGTGGAGCAGTGGTTAGAGCAGGGGTGGGAAACATACGGTCCGAGGGTGGATCAGGTCCCTGGAGGATTCCTATCAGGCCCGCAAGTAAGTCTGCTTCCTTCTCCCTCTCTCTTCTTTCTTTCAGTGTCACAACTTGCTTTGCCAGGATTTCTTAAGTTGCTTCTGTTTGGCTATGCGGACCTTTAATTTTTAAAAAGCGTCTTAACGTTTTCTAAATGTTGCTTTGGCAGCAGCTGCCACCACAGTGCAAGGATCTTTATGGGGAGGGACAGTGGCTCAGTGGTAGAGCATCTGCTTGGGAAGCAGAAGGTCCCAGGTTCAATCCCCGGCATCTCCAAAAAAGGGTCCAGGCAAATAGGTGTGAAAAACTTCAGCTGGAGACCCTGGAGAGCCTCTGCCAGTCTGAGTAGACAATACTGACTTTGATGGACCAAAGAGGGTCTGATTCAGTAGAAGGCAGCTTCATATGTTCATCTTCACGGTGTGACTGAAGATCAGCTGAGGCTTGTGGCTTGTGGTTGCACCACCGTGCCATGTCAGAATTCCAAAGGTGCCCACAGGCTCAAAAAGGTAGCAGACCCCTGACCTAGACGAATGCTAAAAAGGGTACAGGTAGACCCCTGTGCAAGCTCCAGTCGTTTCCGACTCTGAGGTGACATCACAGTGTTTTCACGGCAGACTTTTTTACGGGGTGGTTTGCCATTGCCTTCCCTAGTCATCTACGCTTTCCCCCCAGCAAGCTGGGGACTCATTTTGCCAGCCTTGGAAGGATGTATGGCTGAGTCAACCTTGAGCCGACTACCTGAAACCAGCTTCCGCCGGGATCAAACTCAGGTCATGAGCAGAGGTTAGGACTGCAGTACTGCAGGTTTACCACTCTGCGCCATGGGGCTCTGTAGACCAGCGCTACATTGCACCTATCTATCAATGCCTTACTCTGAAATTCACAACAAAAAATACAAGCTAGTGACCAATTTACTAAGAAATATATAGAAACCAGTCCAAATGTCCAAAACACGTTCATTCAAGTCCCAAAGTAGTGTGGTGACAAGCCAGTCGATTAAGTACTTGTTTCTTTCCAGTCTTCATCAGATCTGGGACCAATATTGATTCAGTTATATAGATTCTTTACATAATTTTTACAAAAGGGGATGCAGAACGTCTCCAACAGCAATCTCACATCGGCAACAGCTCAGTATGAAAGAAACAAGTACTTAATCGACTGGCTTGTCACCACACTACTTTGGGACTTGAATGAACATGTTTTGGACATTTGGACTGGTTTCTATATATTTCTTAGTAAATTGGTCACTAACTTGTATTTTTTGTTGTGTCATCCATTATAGTGACCTCTCTCGGATTGTATTTTGCTCTGAAATTTAGCAACCATCTTTTAGCTTCCATTATTTTTCCCCTCTGGAAACAAGGTCAGATGCTTCCAAAAACCACAGGAATAGAATTTGCAGTAAACAGGTATGTGTTTGTGTGTGTGTGGGGGGGGAGCACCAGGTGCTTAAGCTGGTTAAAAATCCTTCTTCATTTGCAGGAGACATGACCCTTCAGTGGCATAACATAAAATGCTGACTCAGGGCTTCTCTGAAACTCATGGTATTCACCAGCCCTCCCTACGTATGAAGCTGCCTTATACTGAATCAGACCCTCAGTCCATCAAAGTCAGTATTGTCTACTCAGACGGGCAGCGGCTCTCCAGGGTCTCAAGCTGAGGTTTTTCACGCCTACTTGCCTGGACCCCTTTTTAGTTGGGAGATGCTGGGGATTAAACCTGGGACCTTCTGCTTCCCAAACAGATGCTCTACCACTGAGCCACTGTCCCTCTCCAGCTCTCCAGGGTCTCAAGCTGAGGTTTTCCATGCCTACTTGCCTGGACCCTTTTTAGTTGGAGATACTGGGGTTTGAACCTGGGACCTTCTCCTTACCAAGCAGATGCTCTACCACTGAGCCATCGTCCCTCAATCGCTGACTGAGCCTGAACAGTGACACAATGAGAGAAAAGTCACAGTTCCCAGGACATTCCAGTTTTCCTGTCTCATGACATCAGGTGGAAAGAAGGTCTCCAATCTGCTATGAGTCCTTACAAAAACAGTTTCTTATCTGGTGCTGCCATCTAGCGGCAGATCCTGATCCCAACTGCATGCTGGAAGAAGAGCTAACACAGGGGACCCCAATCCCTGAAAATGTAACTGTAAGTACAACAAAGCAGGAGTCAAGTGGCACCTTTAAGACCAACAAAGTTTTATTCAGAATGTAAGCTTCTGTATGCATGCAGACTTCTTCAGACAAGGGGACAGGGTACAATGGACTGAAATGTATGTAGTTGGTGGGCTAAGAGTGTAAAACTGATACAAAGTTAGGCTGAAACAGTGAAATAGCGCAATAAATTGGAAGACCGTTTGGTCTGGATATCAATAAAAGGTAATAAAAGTTGCCTGTTAATTGCTGTTGCTGCAACTCTAAGTAAAACAGATGAAGAAGAAGATACTGGATTTATATCCCGCCCTCCACTCCGAAGAGTCTCAGAGCGGCTCACAATCTCCTTTCCCTTCCTTCCCCCCACAACAGACACCCTGTGGGGTAGATGAAGATATTGGATTTATATCCCGCCCTCCACTCCAAAGAGTCTCAGAGGGACTCACAATCTTCTTTATCTTCCCCCCCACAACAGACACCCTGTGAGGCAGATAAAGATACTGGATTTATATCCCACCCTCCACTCCAAAAAGTCTCAGAGCGGCTCACAATCTCCTTTACCTTCCTACCCCCCACAACAGACACCCTGTGAAGTAGATGAAGATATTGGATTTATATCCCACCCTCCACTCCAAAGAGTCTCACAGCGGCTCACAATCTCCTTTACCTTCCCCCCCGCACAACAGACACCCTGTGAGGTAGATGAAGATATTGGATTTATATCCCACCCTCCACTCCAAAGAGTCTCAGAGCGGCTCACAATCTCCTTTACCTTCCTCCCCCACAACAGACACCCTGTGAGGTAGATAAAGATACTGGATTTATATCCCGCCCTCCACTCCGAAGAGTCTCAGAGTGGCTCACAATCTCTTTTCTCTTCCTCCCACACAACAGAGGTGGGTGGGGCTGAGAGGGCTCTCTCAGCAGCTGCCCTTTCAAGGACAGAGTCTCAGAGCAGCCTACAATCTCCTTTCCCTTCCTCCCCCACAACAGACATCCTGTGAGGTGGGAGGTGGGTGGGGCTGGAGAGGGCTCTCACAGCAGCTGCCCTTTCAAGGACAAATTCTGCCAGAGCTCTGGCTGACCCAAGGCCACGCTAAGAGGTGCAAGTGGAGGACTGGGGAATCAAACCCGGTTCTCCCAGATATGAGTCCGCACACTATAACAAAATGAAATGTATTTCCTAGTGATGCTCTTGTCCACCTAATTTGCTGTAAGAGTTTGAAACGATTTGTAATGATTTTATTGTATTTCTGATGAAGGTCGAAGCTTTGTTGTTAGTTGCCCTGAGCCCGCTAGGGGAGGGCGGGATATAAAACAAACAAGCCTGGTGCCCCCCCCAACACCTTTCTTGGAACCTGCCAAGTGTTTTTAAAAAGTGGACAGGGATTGGTGGAGCTTTTGCCCAGCAGTGTTCCTGATTGGCCACTGGAGATCCAATGGGCTGTGTGGGTTTTTTTTTTTTTAGGTCCTTGCAGGAATTTATAAGGTAAGCTGGGTATTTTCAAGAAAATATTCTTAATAGTATGTTTATTTTAAAAGGCGTTTTGTTAAGAAGGCTTCGGCCTGAATTGCTGAAGCGTAACCATTTGCCATTAGATTCTAAATTTGTACCACTTATCTGGGAGCACCGGGTTTGATTCCCCACTCCTCCACTTGCACCTGCTGGAATGGCCTTGGGTCACCCATAGCTCTGGCAGAGGTTGTCCTTGAAAGGGCAGCTGCTGTGAGAGCCCTCTCAGCCCCACCCACCTCACAGGGTGTCTATTGTGGGGGAGGAAGGTAAAGGAGATTGTGAGCCCCTCTGAGACTCTTCGGAGTGGAGGGCGGGATATAAATCCAATATCTTCATCTACCTCACAGGGTGTCTGTTGTGGGGGAGGAAGGGAAAGGAGATTGTGAGCCGCTCTGAGACTCTTCGGAGCGGAGGGCGGGATATAAATCCAATATCTTCATCTACCTCACAGGGTGTCTGTTGTGGGGGAGGAAGGGAAAGCAGATTGTGAGCCGCTCTGAGACTCTTCAGAGTGGAGGGTGGGATATAAATCCAATGTCTTCATCTACCTCACAGGGTGTCTGTTGTGGGGGAGGAAGGGAAAGGAGATTGTGAGCCGCTCTGAGACTCTTCAGAGTGGAGGGTGGGATATAAATCCAATGTCTTCATCTACCTCACAGGGTGTCTGTTGTGGGGGAGGAAGGGAAAGGAGATTGTGAGCCGCTCTGAGACTCTTCGGAGTGGAGGGCAGGATATAAATCCAATATCTTCATCTACCTCACAGGGTGTCTGTTTTGGGGGGAGGAAGGTAAAGGAGATTGTGAGCCGCTCTGAGACTCTTCAGAGTGGAGGGTGGGATATAAATCCAATGTCTTCATCTACCTCACAGGGTGTCTGTAGTGGGGGAGGAAGGGAAAGGAGATTATGAGCTGCTCTGAGACTCTTCGGAGTGGAGGGCGGGATATAAATCCAATATCTTCATCTACCTCACAGGGTGTCTGTTGTGGGGGAGTAAGGTAAAGGAGATTGTGAGCCGCTCTGAGAGTGGAGGGCGGGATATAAATCCAATATCTTCTTCATTCTTAAGCACTGCCCACCAGCTATAAGTGGCTCTGCTCACTGTACCCCATTCCATTGTCTGATGAAGTCTGCATGCCTACAGAAGCTTACATTCTGAATAAACCTTTGTTGGTCTTGAAGGTGTCACTGGACTCCAACTTTGTTCTAGTAGCCATCAGAGTTACGCATGAATTCACTTCCTGACCTTTCATGGTTGGCTCCGCCCCCTGCAGTGGCCATTTTGTAGTTCTGCCCACCGCCCCATGTCAGAATTTCAGTGGTGCCCGCAGGCTCTAAAAGGCTGGGGACCTCTGAGTTAACAGCACCAAATCTTCACGTTATCACTGATCAAGGAAGATTCAGGTGGGCCTGAAGCAGTTTGAGACCAGTCAGGCGTCTTTAAGACTAACAAAGTTTAATGCATGCACACAAAAGCTTATATTCAGAATTAAACTTTATTAGTCTTAATAGGGGAGGGACAGAGGCTCAGTGGTAGAGCATCACGCAAATAGGCGTGAAAAACCTCAGCTTGAGACCCTGGAGAGCTGCTGCCAGTCTGAGCAGACAATACTGACTTTGATGGGCCGAGGGTCTGATTCAGTAGAAGGCAGCTTCATGTGTGCCTATGTTCTTTGGCTCAGTGGTAGAGCATCTGCTTGGTAAGCAGAAGGTCCCAGGTTCAATCCCCGGCATCTCCAACTAAAAAGGGTCCAGGCAAATAGGTGTGAAAAACCTCAGCTTGAGACCCTGGAGAGCTGCTGCCAGTCTGAGCAGACAATACTGACTTTGATGGGCCGAGGGTCTGATTCAGTAGAAGGCAGCTTCATGTGTGCCTATGTTCTTTGGCTCAGTGGTAGAGCATCTGCTTGGTAAGCAGAAGGTCCCAGGTTCAATCCCCGGCATCTCCAACTAAAAAGCGTCCAGGCAGACAGGCATGAAAAACCTCAGCTTGAGACCCTGGAGAGCCGCTGCCAGTCTGAGCAGACAAGATTGACTTTGATGGACCAAGGGGGGTCTGATTCAGTAGAAGGGAGCTTCAGATGTTCATACCTAGGTCTTCTTTTGGGAGGGACGGTGGCTCAGTGGTAGAGCATCTGCTTGATAAGCAGAAGGTTCCAGGTTCAATCCCTGGCATCTCCAACTAAAAAGCGTCCAGGCAGACAGGCATGAAAAACCTCAGCTTGAGACCCTGGAGAGCCGCTGCCAGTCTGAGTAGACAATACTGATTTTAGGGAGGGACAGTGGCTCAGTAGTAGAACATCTGCTTGATGAGCAGAAGGTCCCAGGTTCAATCCCCAGCATCTCCAACTAAAAGGGTCCAGGCAAGTAGGAGTGAAAAACCTGCGCTTGAGACCCAGGAGAGCCGCTGCCTGTCTGAGTATTCAAGACTGATTTTGATGGACCCAGGGGCTGATTCAGTAGCTTCATATGTTCAAAATACCCAGAATTAAACTTTGTGGGTCTTTGTTGTTTTTGGTATTTTTTTGTGTGTATGCGTGTGAGTGTGCACTTGGAAGTCACAGTGACCTCTGATGACTGCCCCTTAAGGGGAGACCTGGAGGATATTCAGAGAGGTGGCTGAAAAAAGCCTGCCCCTGTCTCCAGTTCTGGTATTCCAAGGAGGTCTCCCATCCAAGTACTTGCCAGAATCCACGCTGCTTAGCTTCTGAGAACTGACAAGATCAGACTTGCCTGGGCTATCCAGCTCAGGGCCAATGTTCCCACTTAAACTGAGTGAGCGTGAGCTAGCTCACAGATTTTCAGCTTCCAGCTCATGCATTTTTGTCTTTGCTCAGGAAGGATGGCCCCAGAGCACAATAATTTATGCAGGAGCTCACAACTTCAATGCCATTAACTCACCACTTTAGTGCCTGTCACTCACAAAGTAGAATTTCTGCTTCTGAGACCTTCTGTTCATCAAGTAGATGTTCTACTACTGAGCCACTGTCCCTCCCTAAAATCAGTATTGTCTGCTCAGACTGGCAGCGGCTCTCCAGGGTCTCCAGCTGAGGTTTTTCATGCCTACTTGCCTGGACCCTTTTTAGTTGGAGATGCCGGGGATTGAACCTGGGACCTTCTGCTTACCAAGCAGATGCTCTCCCACTGAGCCACAGCCCCATTCGTGGCTCTCCAGGGTCTCCAGCTGAGGTTTTTCATGCCTACTTGCCTGGACCCTTTTTAGTTGGAGATGCCGGGGATTGAACCTGGGACCTTCTGCTTACCAAGCAGATGCTCTCCCACTGAGCCACAGCCCCATTCATGGCTCTCCAGGGTCTCCAGCTGAGGTTTTTCATGCCTACTTGCCTGGACCCTTTTTAGTTGGAGATGCCGGGGATTGAACCTGGGACCTTCTGCTTACCAAGCAGATGCTCTCCCACTGAGCCACAGCCCCATTCATGGCTCTCCAGGGTCTCCAGCTGAGGTTTTTCATGCCTATTTGCCTGGACCCTTTTTAGTTGGAGATGCCGGGGATTGAACCTGGGACCTTCTGCTTACCAAGCAGATGCTCTCCCACTGAGCCACAGCCCCATTCATGGCTCTCCAGGGTCTCCAGCTGAGGTTTTTCATGCCTATTTGCCTGGACCCTTTTTAGTTGGAGATGCCGGGGATTGAACCTGGGACCTTCTGCTTACCTGGGACTCTGCAGCTGAGAGGGAGCATTGGTCAGGGCTAAACTTCGTTGGCCTTAAAGGTGTCCCCGGACTCAAACTTTGTCCTGCTGGTCAAGGAATCTCCTCATCCACACCCAAGGGAAAAAACACCTCTCTGTCCCTCCCCAGCCCTCAGTGCATCACCTGCTTATACCTAAGAAGCGAGTGCGAAACTCCGGAGCTAGCACTTTTTGCAGGTGGAGAGACTTCGCCTGCTGCAGCACACAGAGGGACCACACCAGGTCCACCAGCAGGAATGGGTCCAAGGAGTCCAGATGGGCACCCAAACGTTCGTGGATCTGAAAAAAGGAACGAGACAGTGACTGTGACGTCCAGATTACAACAGTGACTGGTATTTCCCTGCGCAAGAGCGGGAAGCCACTCTGATGCTCAGGACAGCCACAGTGCCCCCCCACACACACACAGAAACACTGCAGGTTGAAGCAGACTCTTACCACGCTGAAGAAGGCCTCTGCACAGCTGGGCTGGAAGTTCAGGCGAGCAAATGCAAGGACCACGTTGCTCAGAAGGACAGGCTCGAATTTGTCGCCGTTGTCCACTGTGTACTGAGGAGGAAGGAAGAGACGCCTTCGTTCCTGCATTCTCTACGTTGCTTTTCTCTCCGTAGCAATTCGCAAAGCAAGTAAATGGAGTGCAGGCACCGTATCGTTCCAGTTTTGTTCCGACTAGAGCTGGGGTCCCCAACCCCTGGGCTGCCCTGCCCCCCCTTGCAGCACCCTCCGTTTTTATGATGTTTAAGGCCAAGGAAGGAGCGGTGAAGCACCGCCTTCTCCAGCTCTTTAAAGGCTGACACCCTCCCCCCACTGATCGGAGGGGAAAGCCTCCGTAGCAGCAGAAGCGGCACTGCCCTTGCCTCCTCTCCACTTCCTCCCTGGGTGTAAGGGGCGGGACAGTGAGGCTGCGTGGCCGTGGTGGGGGGGGGGCAAATTTGGTGCCCCCACCCTGCCAGCCCTGGGGTCATGGTGGGCAGGCCGGCCCTGATGCTGGTCCTTGGTGCTGCAAAAGTTGGGGACCACTGATCTAGAGTAGTGTTTCCTATTTGCAGGGTCATGACCCGGCACCGGGCCACGAAAGCCTCAATACCGGGTCACAAGAAAAGCCAAAGCTAGCCGAGCCCCCAGCAAAGCATGAGCTCTGCTATGCTTCCTTCCTTCCCCCATCTCTGTGTTGTGCAGAGAAAAGCTAGCCTTGAAGACTGACGCAGGCTGCAAAGCCTGAGCTTCGTTTTCCTTCCTTCCCCCATCTCTGTGTTGTGCTGAGAAAAGCTAGCCTTGAAGACTGACACAGGTTGCAAAGCCTGAGCTCCATCTGGCTTCCTTCCTTCCCCCATTTCTGTGTACTGCAGAGAAAAGCTAGCCTTGAAGACTGACACAGGCTGCAAAGCCTGAGCTCTGTTTTCCTTCCTTCCTTCCCCTGTCTCTGTGACACAATTCCTGTCTCCCAGCTCCACCCCCAAAGTCTCCTGGCTCCACCCCCGAATTTTAGTGGGCCGTGAAGGAGATGTGTAAAAATAACTAGTCCACGGGGGGGGGGGGGAGTTTGGGAAACCCTGATCTAGAGCATTCCCTGATTTAAGCGGCATCGCTGAGCTCAGTAATCCAGGACTCCTGAGAACATCTTGTTAAGCCCCATCCCCACTCACTTGGGCAAAGGCCTCGAAGAGGGGCAGATTGAGCCATTTCAGGAAGGCGAAGGACTTGAGGCAGCGCACCACGTCCCAATGCGCCATCTTAGCCACGTGGGGATGCAGGTCCGACGCGATCTTTTGGAACACCTGTGTCTGGTGGAAATTCAGCTTCCCTAACAACAAAAAGAAGCAGCCGTCAGATTGAGAGAGAAGAGGAAAGTTACTCCTTCCCCAAATAACCCAGTTCTGTAAAGCCTTCCCCAGCCAGTCTCACCCTGGCTTTTTTAATTGTACTCCTCTATTTCACTAAACCAGGGGTGTCAAGTTCGTTTGTTACGAGGGCCGGATCTGACTTAAAGGAGACCTTGTCGGGCCGGGCCACTTGTGTCATAAAATGTAATGCCGGGTAGCGGAGATATAAACTTTATAAAGGACACAAACACATGTAAAGATTATTTTTTAAAAAAAAACTTAAAAATAAAACATTAACACTCATTGATCTTAAAGGTGTTTTCTCTGTATCTCTCCCATGGGATCCAGGGAACTGGTTAAAAGAAGCTCTGGCTCTTTCCTTCCTTCCCCAGGGGACCAGGAGGGGGAGGAGCCTCAGCCAATGGAAGGAAGAGAGGCTTGGCTCAGTAACTCTGCTGTGCAACTGAGAGAGCCTGGCAAAGCAAGCTATAAGAACATAAGAGAAGTCATGTTGGATCAGGCCAATGGCCCACCCAGTCCAACACTCTGTATCAGTTGGAGAGCCAGTTTGGTGTAGTGGTTAAGTGTGCAGACTCTTATCTGGGAGAACCGGGTTTGATTCCCCACTCCTCCACTTGCACCTGCTGGAATGGCCTTGGGTCAGCCATAGCTCTGGCAGAGGTTGTCCTTGAAAGGGCAGCTGCTGTGAGAGCCCTCTCAGCCCCACCCACCTCACAGGGTGACTGTTGTGGGGGAGGAAGGTAAAGGAGATTGTGAGCCGCTCTGAGACTCTTCGGAGTGGAGGGCGGGATATAAATCCAATATCTTCTTCATCACACAGTGGCCAAAATATATATACACTGTAGCTAATAGCAACTGATGGACCTCTGCTCCATATTTTTATCCAATCCCCTCTTGAAGCTGGTTATGCTTGTAGCCGCTGCCACCTCCTGTGGCAGCGAGTTCCACGTGTTAATCACCCTTTGGGTGAAGAAGCACTTCCTTTTATCCGTTTTAACCTGACTGCTCAGCTATTCCTCACCCCTTCCTCCCCAAGGGAGGAGCCTCAGCCAATGGAGAAAATAGAGGTTTTGCTCCGTAGCTCCTGTGTGATTGAGCAAGCCTGGCAAAGCAAGTTGTGATGCAAGAGAGAGGGAGAAGGAAGCAGATGAAAGCCAGTTGCTTGTGGACCTGATAGAAGCCCTCTGGGGGCCTGATTCAGTCCCTAGGCTGTATGTTTGACACTCTTGCATCAAACCTTTATTTAAACCCTTTCTTCCTTACAGAGTTCAAGGTGGCTTGTAATAAATATAAAATACACGACACAGAATACAGAAGAAACCAACATTTAAAATCACCACTTAGGACTGCTAGTAAATGAATCAAACATGGCTCAAAATACAACAGTTTTCAATTGCCTCCTAAAGAGTGAAACTGTAGAGGACAGGCGCATCTGCCTGGGGAGGTTTCTCCGTAACTGAGGAGCCACCGCTGAGAAGGCCCTCTCCTGGGTTCCCACCAAACACGCTTCATGGATCGACGGGAGAGTCAGGAGGGCCCCGCCCCGTGATCGTAATTCCTGGGCAGGAACATACAGGAGAAGCTGGGCTTTCAGACACCTGGATCCCAAGCCATGTTGGACTTCAACGGCCAAAAACACCACCCCGAACTGGGCTCAAGAGAAGATCAGAAGCCAGTGTTACTGCTATATTAGGGGTGTCAAACATACAGCCTGTGGGATGAATCAGGCCCCTGGAGGGCTGCTATCAGGCCCCCGAGCAACTGGCTCTTGTCTGCTTCCTTCTCCCCCTCTCTTGCTTCCTTCTGCATCTCAGCTTGCTTTGCCAGGCTTGCTCAATCGCACAGTTGATATCTCTACTACCTACTCTTAAATAGGTACACACGTGGCTCAGGCCAAGACAGCTTGGCCCAGCCCAACAAGGTCTCATTTGTCAGATCCGGAGAGCCAGTTTGGTGGCTTAAGTGTGCGGACTCTTATCTGGGAGAACCGGGTTTGATTCCCCACTCCTCCACTTGAACCTGCTGGAATGGCCTTGGGTCAGCCATAGTGGTTAAGTGAAAATCCAAAAAACAAACCTACCGTGTCGAAAAACAAATTGACAACTTACAAAAAATCAATGCATTATATTATGAACACATGAAGCTGCCTTATACTGAATCAGACCCCTGGTCCATCAGAGTCAGTCTTGTCTTCTCAGACTGGCAGCGGCTCTCCAGGGTCTCAAGCTGAGGTTTTTCACACCTATTTGCCTGGACCCTTTTTTGGAGATGCCAGGGATTGAACCTGGGACCTTGTGCTTCCCAGGCAGATGCTCTACCACTGAGCCACCCTCCCTCCCCATTTCAAAGTCAGTATTGTCTTCTCAGACAGGCAGCGACTCTTCGGGGTCTCATCTGAGGTTTTTCACACCTATTTGCCTGGACCCTTTTTTGGAGATGCCAGGGATTGAACCTGGGACCTTCTGCTTCCCAAGCAGATGCTCTACCACTGAGCCACCGTCCCTCCCCTGAACAACATCCAGACTTAATACCAACATTCAGACATTAAAGAACAAAGAACAATATCCCATATAAGCAATATCAAAGGATGACTCCGAAAACCAGTCTTCATAAAGTCTATAAGGAGTGCTATGACTCAAGTGTAAAGTTTCAAACGGAGTCCTTCCATAGCGTCGGCTTCAAAGGAGAAATTCTTTCCTTCACGCAACCACCGGTTTGAATTGCGTTCCGCTGCCTTTGCAGCTTCTTCAAAAGCCGACTCTAAAAACCAAACGCGACAGCAACCATAATACCAAAATACGTAACATATACAATTAGATAATATAGAAACTGCTCAAAACATACAACCTGAAAAGGTCCTCAGACCAACATCTCTCACGGCGCATTCAGGATATCAAATTAATGACATAACACTGACCAGAACTCTCCGTCCTAAAAAGACAAGTCACAGCTGGCATCAATCAAGAACTCAAGGGGATATCAACAAATTTCTAAAAGCACATACCCCAGAACTACACAACTATCATCTAATTGTATATGTTACGTATTTTGGTATTATGGTTGTTGTCGCATTTGGTTTTTAGAGTCGGCTTATGAAGAAGCTGCAAAGGCAGCGGAACGCAATTCAAACCGGTGGTTGCGTGAAGGAAAGAATTTCTCCTTTGAAGCCGACGCTATGGAAGGACTCCGTTTGAAACTTTACACTTGAGTCATAGCACTCCTTATAGACTTTATGAAGACTGGTTTTCGGAGTCATCCTTTGATATTGCTTATATGAGATATTGTTCTTTGTTCTTTAATGTTGGAATGTTGGTATTAAGTCTGCGCCACGGGGCTCCTTAAACAGCCCAAGTTCAGGACGAAGGAGCCAGTCCCAAAGGAGGCCCCGAGAGGAGGGGCCAGCCGCTGTCACTTACCGTAAGCAAAAGCCATGTCAAGGAGGACGTTGGTGCTGAGTGTGAAATGCTTCTGGACCAAGTGGTATGAAATGGCCCGGAGCAGAGGGACAGACCGCCGGTTCTGAAACGCCAGCGCCATGGCGATTTTCCGTGTGTCCTCGGGACTGAACTGCTCTGCCAACTCCAAGGCCTGTTGGCGAATGTGTTTGGCATGAGAAACTGGCAAGGGGGGGGGGGGGAGACCACCAGAAGTTTTCAAGGCAACAAAGCCCGGGATTCCATTATTATCCTTCAGGGGCAAAGCAAAACCCTCCAGACATTTTAATCCAGGTGGCAGGCTTTGAGACATTTTAAAAAACTACAGAGACAGGACTAGTAAAAGATATACGAACAAGCAAGCAATAAAAGCCTTCTCCCTCTGTTCTCACTGTTCCACCTACTGCTAGAAGGAACTTTGGACTCTACTGAATATGGCCGAAGGCCTGGATTCAAATTATGGCCCGGAATGGCTTGCTCAAAGTTAAGGTCCCATCATTCACAGACGTTTCTGCAGGAAGGGAGTTTAGATGGCACAGCTTTCAGAAGCCCTCCCCGTGGAGAACAGGGGGAAAGATCCCATGCATCGGTTGCTTGCCCACAGGAGAAGCAGCATAACCAAATTGTTTAACAATGCAGCAAGCGCTTAATCATAGAATCATAGGGCTGGAAGGGACCTCCGGGGTCATCTTGTCCAACCCCCTGCACAATGCAGGAAACTCATAAACACCTCCCCCTAAATTCACAGGATCTGCATTGCTGTCAGATGGCCATCTAGCCTCTGTTTTAAAACCTCCAGGGAAGGAGAGCCCACCACCTCCCGAGAAAGCCTGTTCCACTGAGGAATCGCTTTAACGGTCAGGAAGTTCTTCCTAATGTTCAGCCGGAAACTCTTTTGATTTAATTTCAACCCATTGGTTCCGGTTCTACCTTCTGGGGCCACAGAAAACAGTTCCACACTATCCTCTAGATGACAGCCCTTCAAGTCCTTGAAGATGGTGATCCTATCACCTCTCGACAGCCTCCTCTCCAGGTTAAACAGCCCCAGCTCCTTCAACCTTTCTTCCTAGGACTTGGTCTCCAGACCCCTCACCATCTTCGTCGCCCTCCTCTGGACCCATTCCAGCTTTTCTATATCCTTCTTAAAATGTGGTGCCCAAAACTGAACACAATACTCCAGGTGAGGTCTTACCAGAGCAGAGTAAAGTGATACCATCACATCACGAGATCTGGACACTATACTTCTGTTGATACAGCCCCAAAATTGCATTTGCCTTTTTAACCACTGCATCACACTGTTGACTCATGTTCAGCATATGGTTCATTAAGACCCCGAGATCCTTTTCATACAGACTACTGCTAAGGAATTGACAAGGACTGGGGAGTCCGTACACATGGAGGCAAATGGAGAATAAGGCCACAGAAGCGATGGACCCAGTCGCTCACTGCTTCTGCCACAAGAACAGCCACTGCAGTGCCGCACTGCGCTTTTTGCAGCACAGCGCTATGGGGCTGTGCATGCATGCGTTGCCTCCCCTCCCCGAGAACAAGGGATAACAATCATTTTACGCTCGGTAAAGGTAGTCCCCTGTGGAAGCACCAGTCATTCCCGACTCTGGGGTGACATCGCATCATGACTTTTTCACGGCAGACTTTTTTACGGGTTGGTCTGCCCTTGCCTTCCCCAGTCATCTACGCTTTCCCCCCCTGGCAAGCTGGGTACTTATTTGACCGACTTCGGAAGGATGGAAGGCTGAGTCAACCTCGAGCCGGCTACCTGAAAACCCAGCTTCCGCCGGGGGATCGAACTCAGGTCGTGAGCCGAGCTTAGGACTGCAGGACTGCAGCTTTACCACTCTGCGCCACGGAACTCTTAAAAGTGCCCTTGCAACGGCCACAACGTTTAAAAGCCTGGCTGCTGAGCCCAGCCTTGACCTACGGGGCCTGCAGAGCGGCCTGCTTTGCCAGTAACAATGAAGAGCTCGTGCCTCTCAGCCCCACCCACCTCACAGGGTGTCTGTTGTGGGGGAGGGAGGGAAAGGAGATTGTGAGCCGCTCTGAGACTCTTCGGAGTGGAGGGTGGGATATAAATCCAATATCTTCTTCTACCTCACAGGGTGTCTGTTGTGGGGGAGGAAGGGAAAGGAGATTGTGAGCCGCTCTGAGACTCTTCGGAGTGGAGGGCGGGATAAATCCAATATCTTCATCCACCTCACAGGGTGTCTGTTGTGGGGGAGGAAGGGAAAGGAGATTGTGAGCCCCTCTGAGACTCTTCAAAGTGGAGGGCGGGATATAAATCCAATATCTTCATCTACCTCACAGGGTGTCTGTTGTGGGGGAGGAAGGGAAAGGAGATTGTGAGCCGCTCTGAGACTCTTCGGAGTGGAGGGCGGGATATAAATCCAATATCTTCTTCATCATTATCTTCTTCTTCCAGGTCAAGGAGAGACCGAGGCAAGGATGCAGGTGACAGAGGAAGCATAAATGGCTTCAGGGAAGAAGAAGAAGAAATTCCAAATGTCAGAGTCTCAGAGTGTTCAGTTGTTGTTCAGTCGCAGAGTCGAGTCCGACTCTTTGCGACCCCATAGACCGAGTCATGCCAGGCCCTCCTGTCTTCCTCCATCCTCCGAAGTCTGCTCAAATTCGTGTTTGTTACATCAGTAACGCTTCCGGCCATCTCCTCTTTTGCCGTCACCTTCTTTTGCCTTCTGTCTTTCCCAGCATCAGGGTCTTCTCCAGGGAGTGCTCCCTTCTCATTGGGTGGCCAAAGTATTTGAGATTCAGCTTCAGCATCTGACTTTCCAGGGAAAAGTCTGGGTTGATTTCCCTTAGGGCTGTCTGAACTGATCTTCTTGCAGTCCAAGGGACTCTCAAGAGGAGAGGGGAGGGACGGTGGCTCAGTGGTAGAGCATCTGCTTGGGAAGCAGAAGGTCCCAGGTTCAATCCCTGGCCTCTCCAAAAAAGGGTCCAGGCAAATAGGTATGAAAAACCTCAGCTTGAGACCCTGGAGAGCCGCTGCCAGTCTGAGAAGACAATACTGACTTTGATGGACCGAGGGTCTGATTCAGTATAAGGCAGCTTCATATGTTCATATGTTGAGTCTTCTTCACCACCACAACTCAAAAGCATCTATTCTTCTGCGCTCGGACTTCCTTATGGTCCAGCTCTCACAGCCATACATTACTACTGGGAATACCACTGCTTTGACTATAAGGACTTTTGTTCAATCCCTGGCATCTCCAGTTAAAAGTGGCTTGCAATCTCCTTTATCTTCCTCCCCCACAACAGACACCCTGTGAGGTGGGGGGGACTGAGAGAGCTCTCCCGGAAGCTGCCCATCAAGGACAACTCTGCAAGTACGGCTGACCCAAGGTCATTCCAGCAGGTGCAAGGGAAGACGTGGGGAACCAAACCCGGTCCTCCCACACTTAACCACTACACCAAACTGGCTCTGAGGGGCTGAGGAAGGGGCAACTGACCCACCCAAAGGCCGTTATTTATGCAGCTGACTGAAGACGCTTTTGGGCTTCGCCACCAATTTCACTGCTGATCTTTCTCCTGCCAGCAAAACAGCCTCCTTTCAGAGACTCATAAACACACAGGGATCCCTGCAGCTGCGTCATGCTAAATCAAGGCCTTGGTCCATCAAGGTCAGTCTAGTCTACCAAGACTGGCAGCAGCTCTCAGGCAGAGAGGTCTTTCCCATCACTTCCTGCCAGATCTTTTAACTGGAGATGCCAGGGATTGAACCTGGGACCTTTTGCACACCAAACAGTTGCTCC
Source organism: Heteronotia binoei (assembly GCF_032191835.1). NCBI lineage: Eukaryota > Metazoa > Chordata > Lepidosauria > Squamata > Gekkonidae > Heteronotia > Heteronotia binoei. The sequence goes on along the minus strand of NC_083232.1, from coordinate 2,621,312 downwards.
ACCATGGAGACACTGCTGCTCCTCTTTAACTGGAGGCGCCGGGGGTTGAACCTGAGATCTTCTGCAGGCCAAGCAGATGCTCTGCCATTGAGCCACGACTCCCCCGTCTATCGGTTGCTCGGCCTCGGGGCGCCTCTGCTTGTCTGCAGCAAAACTATCCCCAGAGCCCACAAAGAGCTCCAAGGCCCATGAGCCGCAGATATTTGCTGTGGCAACTGTTTGGACCACTCCTCGCCATGGAAAAGGCAAGCAATGAATTTGACACAGTTGCAGAATGAACAGCTTTAAAGGGGGATTGGACAGGTTTATGGAAGAGAAGTCTATCAATGACTACTAGCTGTAATGACTGAGGAGAACCTCCATATCCAGACACAGTCAGCCTCTGAATCCCAGGGCCAGAAGGCAGCATAAGGGGAAGGCCTCGGCCTCTTTGCCATGTTGTTGGCCCTCCAGAGAGGAACTGGTTGGCCACTGTGGGAGACAGGAGGCTGGACTGGATGGACCCTGCCTGGTCTGATCCAGCAGGGCTCTTCTGATGTTTGAAGACCTCAGCCTCTCTGCCCTGTTGTTGGCCCTCCAGAGGAACTGGCTGGCCACTGAGTGAGACAGGAGGCTGGATTAGACGGACCCTCACTGGTCTGATCCAGCAGGGCTCTTCTGACGTTCTTCTCAGGGGAAGGCCTCAGGCCCTGCTGTTGGCCCTCCAGAGGAACTGATTTGCCTCTGTGTGGGACAGGATGTTGGACTGGGTCCAGCCTCCCTGGGCTGATCCAACAGGACTCTTCTAATATTCGAATGAAAGCCTCAGACTCTATGCCCTGTTTGTTGGCTCTCTTTGGCAACTGGTTGGCCACTATGTGAGACAGGATGTTGGGCTTAGAGGGACCAGCTCTTCTGATGTGCTTATTAAGGGAAGGCCTCAGGCTCCATGCCCTGCTGTTGGGCCTCCACAGAAACTGGCTGGCCACTGTGTGCGACAGGATGTTCAAATAGATGGACCCTCCCTGGTCTGATCCAGCAGGGCTCTTCTGAGGTTCTCCTCAGAGGAAGGCCTCAGCCTCTCTGCCCTGTTGTTGGCCCTCCTGAGGAACTGAGTGGCCACTGTGTGAGACAGGAGGCTGGACTAGATGGACCCTCACTGGTCTGACCCAGCAGGGCTCTTCTGAGGTTCTCCTCAGGGGAAGGCCTCAGCCTCTCTGCCCTGTTGTTGCCCCTCCAGAGGAACTGGGTGGCCACTGTGTGAGACAGGAGGCTGGACTAGATGGACCTCACTGGTCTGACCCAGCAGGGCTCTTCTGAGGTTCTCCTCAGGGGAAGGCCTCAGCCTCTCTGCCCTGTTGTTGGCCCTCCTGAGGAACTGAGTGGCCACTGTGTGAGACAGGAGGCTGGACTAGATGGACCCTCACTGGTCTGACCCAGCAGGGCTCTTATGTTCTGATCCCTGGTAGAATCACTCACACCCTTCCAGGAGCATTGGTTAGTGTGGGGCTGGAGGGTTATGGGCACCCCAAAAGAGGAGCCTAAACTGAGCAAGCTCTGTACTAGGGAATGCCCTGCAACCCCTCAACCGAAGCTGATCTGCCACTCCTCCTCCTGCCTCTACCTTGTCCTCCAGACGGTCCATCAGGGCTGGAGAGAAAGCCCCCACTTTGGCGATCAGCATGACCACGGTCCGGGTGTCATCGATCTCTGTCCAGCGCAGCTCCAGTTGCTTCAGCAGGTCACTCAGTAGCTCGTTCTGCTCGTCCCCACGAATGCCAGCGGCCAGGTGATCCGCCAGGGAGGCCAGCTGCTTGAAGGGCAAGCGCTTCAGCCGCCACCGCACCTCCTGCTCCACCGAGCGCACCCTCCTCTGCTCCAGGCCCAGCCACGAGAGGCTCTTCAGGAGGTTCACGAGGGCCGTGTTCCACACCTGAGAGATCTGGAGACAACAAGGAGACGGGTAAGCTCTCGGACGCACGTGAACATAAGAACATGCTGGATCAGGCCATGCTGGATCAGGCCAATAGCCCCTCCAGTCCAACACTCTGTGTCACATAAGAACATAAGAGAGGCCATGTTGGATCAGGCCAATGGCCACTCCAGTCCAACACTCGGTGTCACATAAGAACATAAGAGAGGCCATGTTGGATCAGACCAATGGCCCATCCAGTCCAACACTCTGTGTCACATAAGAACATAAGAGAAGCCCTGTTGGATCAGGCCAATGGGGAATCCAGTCCAATATTCTGTGTCACATAAGAACATAAGAGAGGCCATGTTGGATCAGGCCAATGGCCCCTCCAGTCCAATACTCTGAGTCACATAAGAACATAAGAGAAGCCATGTTGGATCAGGCTAATGGCCCCTCCAGTCCAACACTCTGTGTCACATAAGAACATAAGAGAAGTCATGTTGGATCAGGCCAATGGCCCCTCCAGTCCAACACTCTGTGTTACTTAAGAACATAAGAGAAGCCATGTTGGATCAGGCCAATGGCCTCTCCAGTCCAACACTCTGTGTCACATAAGAACATAAGAGAAGCCATGCTGGATCAGGCCAATGGCCCCTCCAGTCCAACACTCTGTGTTACACAGCGGCCAATATGTGTGTGTATACACAAACATACATACACACACACACACATATATATATATACACACACACACACACACACACTGTGGCTTATAGCTACTGATGGACCTCTGCTCCATATTTTTATCTAATCCCCTCTTGAAGTTGTCTATGCTTGTAGCCGCCACCACCTCCTGTGGCAGTGAATTCCATGTGTTTATCACCCTTTGGGTGAAGAAGGACTTCCTTTTATCCATTTTTAAAGGTAGGGGGAGGGGCTTTCCACAATGCCCATGGGCACCAAGCCCAAACGAATCCTTGCGCTGTGTCCGCTCATATAAATTCCTCCTCTGCTACACACAAAACTGTCTTATGCTGTCTATTTAGGTCAGTGTTGTCTACTCAGCCTGGCAGCAGCTCTCCAGGGTCTCACATTAGGGCCTTTCTATCATCTACTATTTGATTCTTCTAACGAGAGATACTGGGCAGGGGTGGCCAAACTGTGGCTCGGGAGCCATGTGTGGCTCTCAAAGCCCCCACTACCCAGTCAGCTGACTTGGAAAAGGCATTTCTTTCTTTAAATCACTTCACCAAGACAGCTGGTGGCTTGGAGAATGCATTTAGAGGCAAACTTGCTTTCTTTTCATCCCTCCTTCCTTCCTTGCATCTCTCAAACACCTGATGTTCATATGTTGTGGCTCTGAGACATCTGACATTTATTGAACATATGAATATATGAAGCTGCCTTCTACTGAATCAGACCCTCTTTGGTCCATCAAAGTCAGTATTGTCTTCTCAGACTGGCAGCGGCTCTCCAGGGTCTCCAGCTGAGGTTTTTCACACCTATTTGCCTGGACCCTTTTTAGTTGGAGATGCCACAGATTGAACCTGGGACCTCCTGTTTACCAAGCAGATGCTCTACCACTGAGCCACCGTCCCTCCCTTATTCTATGTGGCTCTTCTATTAAGCAAGTTGGAGCACCCCGGATGCTGGGGATTGAACCTTTTCCGAATGGCCTTCACCGACCAAGAGAAAGACTGCTGAGCAAGCTTACCATCTGTATAATAGCACCAACATATTAGTTAATTTTATTGCTTTTAGAATTTTAATAGAGTTTTAATTAAATTGTTGAATTGTATTCTACTGTTAAATATTGTACAATGTAAATTATTGACTTGTGTTGTTAGCCACCCTGAGCCTGCCTCGGCGGGGAGGGCGGGATACAAATAAAAATTGATTGATTGATTGATTGATTGAACCTGGGACTTTCTGCATGCCGAGCAGGTATACATATGTACAAACGAAGCTGTTTTCTACTGAATCAGAGCATCTGTCCCTTAAGGTCAGACTGTTAGATGGTGCTTTCAATGCTGGTATGGAAGGTGTTTAACAGCAGCGTCTTGTAGACTGTGTAAAAGAAGAAGATGATATTGGATTTATATCCCACCCTCCACTCCGAATCTTGGAACAGCTCACAATCTCCTTTATCTTCCTCCCCTGCAACAGACACCCTGTGAGGTGGGTGGGGCTGAGAGGGCTCTCACAGCAGCTGCCCTTTCAAGGACAACCTCTGCCAGAGCTATGGCTGACCCAAGGCCATCCCAGCAGGTGCAAGTGGAGGAGGGGGGAATCAAATCCGGTTCTCCCAGATAAGAGTCCTCTCACTTAACCACTACACCAAACTGGCTCTCTATTAGAGCTATGGCTGACCCAAGGCCATGCCAGCAGGTGCAAGTGGAGGAGTGGGGAATCAAACCCGGTTCTCCCAGATAAGAGTCCGCACACTTAACCACTACATCAAACTGGCTGTAAAAGATTGGAGGAAGCCTGGATCAATATAATGAATTTTGGCACTACTGGACCAATTGAAATTCTGGGACTAATATAAACGGTCCCGAGAAGAAGGATTTATTATCTGAAACAGTTTTCATAATTGGACCGGCCTGCCATTGGATTACCTGCAAGGACACAAATGAGATTTTGGCATTTCAGATTTTATATAGACAGTAGCTGCAACGAGAAACTGACATGGCTTTCCTTTTGTACTGTTTCTATTATTATGTCTCATGGTGATATAGGGTGATTAAGGCTGTTTCATTTGGGAATTTAGCGACATTTAAATATATTTGCATTGAATTTTTGATACACGGAGAGTTGGATGCATATTTCAAACGAATCACAGCATCTGTCCCTTAAGGTCAGACTGCTGTAGAGATCTGTCTCATCTGGTCCTTTTAACTGGAGATGCTGGGGACTGAATGTGGGACCCTCCACATGCCCAGAGGTTGCTCTACCAATGAGTCAGGGGCCTAGCTCTCTCTCTCTCACACACACACACACAAACGTACACCAGCCTGCACTAAACTTGGTCCATCAACCCACAGAAAATAATTCTACAACATCCTCTACATCAGGGGTGGCCAACGGCAGCTCTCCAGATGTTTTTGCCTACAACTCCCATCAGCCCCAGCCATTGGCCATGCTGCCTGGGGCTGATGGGAGTTGTAGGCAAAAAATATCTGGAGAGCTACCTGTTGGCCACCCCTGCTCTATATGAGAGCCAGTTTGGTGTAGTGGTTAAGTATGCAAACTCTTATCTGGGAGAACCGGGTTTGATTCCCCACTCCTCCACTTGCACCTGCTGGAATGGCCTTGGGTCAGCCATAGCTCTGGCAGAGGTTGTCCTTGAAAGGGCAGCTGCTGTGAGAGCCCTCTCCAGCCCCACCCACCTCACAGGGTGTCTGATGTGGGGAAGGAAAAGAAAGGAGATTGTAGGCCGCTCTGAATCTCTGTCCTTGAAAGGGCAGCTTCTGGGAGAGCCCTCTCAGCCCCACCCACCTCAGAGGATGTCTTTTGTGGGGGAGGAAGGGAAAGGAGATTGTGAGCTGCTCTGAGACTCTTCGGAGTGGAGGGCAGGATATAAATCCAACATCTTCATCTACCTCACAGGGTGTCTGTTGTGGGGGAGGAAGGGAAAGGAGATTGTGAGCTGCTCTGAGACTCTTCGGAGTGGAGAGCGGATATAAATCCAATATCTTCATCTACCTCACAGGGTGCCTGTTGTGTGGGGGGGGGGGTGGTAAAGGAGACTGTGAGCCGCTCTGAGACTCTTTGGAGTGGAGGGCGGGATATAAATCCAATATCTTCATCTACCTCACAGGGTGTCTGTTGTGGGGGAGGAAGGGAAAGGAGATTGTGAGCTGCTCTGAGACTCTTCGGAGTGGAGAGCGGATATAAATCCAACATCTTCATCTACCTCACAGGGTGTCTGTTGTGGGGGAGGAAGGGAAAGTAGATTGTGAGCCGCTCTGAGACTCTTTGGAGTGGAGGGCGGGATATAAATCCAATATCTTCATCTACCTCACAGGGTGTCTGTTGTGGGGGAGGAAGGTAAAGGAGATTGTGAGCCACTCTGAGACTCTCTAGAGTGGAGGGTGGGATAAAAATCCAATATCTTCATCTACCTCACAAGGTGTCTGTTGTGGGGGAGGAAGGGAAAAGAGATTGTGAGCCGCTCTGAGACTCTTCGGAGTGGAGGGCGGATATAAATCCAACATCTTCATCTACCTCACAGGGTGTCTGTTGTGGGGGAGGAAGGGAAAGTAGATTGTGAGCCGCTCTGAGACTCTTTGGAGTGGAGGGCGGGATATAAATCCAATATCTTCATCTACCTCACAGGGTGTCTGTTGTGGGGGAGGAAGGTAAAGGAGATTGTGAGCCACTCTGAGACTCTCTAGAGTGGAGGGTGGGATAAAAATCCAATATCTTCATCTACCTCACAAGGTGTCTGTTGTGGGGGAGGAAGGGAAAAGAGATTGTGAGCCGCTCTGAGACTCTTCGGAGTGGAGGGCGGGATATAAATCCAATATCTTCATCTACCTTACAGGGGATCTGTTGTGGGGGGGGAAGGGAAAGGAGATTGTGAACCGCTCTGAGACTCTTGAGTGGAGGGCGGAATATGAATCCAATGTCGTCTTGTTCTTCTTCATGACAGCCCTTCAAGTCCTTGAAGATGGTGATCATACCACCTCTCAGCCGCCTCCAAGGGTAGCACTGTCTATTCGCACAGGCAGTGGCTTTCCGTGGTGGAGATTTTAATATCACTCCCCATTTGATCTTTTTTAACTGGAGAAGCTGGGGATTGATCCGGAGGCCTTCTGCACGGCGAGCAGATGCTCTGCCACTGAATGGCAGCTAATCCCCTGCAGAGAGGCTGGAATAAGGGCAGGGTGCTTTCTCTCCAAGTGCCCCTGGAGGTCAGAGAGAGATCGACTGCCAGAGCTGGCCAGGACTGCACCCCACCCCAGTCGTCTCACAAGGTATTCTTGTTCACAAGGAGGTTCCGTTAAATTGCTGGCTGCTACTTTTCAGACAGACAGCTTGGTAAACGAGACTCGGCTGTATGTTTTATTAAAGATGTTGTGAACCGCACTGAGCCCCACATTGTGGGAGAGGGGTGGGATATAAATCTAAGCAGACAAACAAATATTCCCCCCTCCCATGAGCATGCTGGGGTTTATTGCGGCATTAATGGCCTGTCTTGGGCCATTATAGCTCTGAATACTATTTCAGCAAACTTCCTGGTATTCACATTTTTTGGGAAAACACCCAGCATTAAAAACATTTTAATAAACAATTCTGTGTGAACAAGAGGGGCGGTGGGGGGGGGGTTCTAAAGTATATAAAGCAAAAATGGCTAAACGTGTGACCAGCCCACCCACTCCAATCATGGAAGGTTATTGGGATTACTGTTCCAATATTATTGTTATATTATTAATTATATTATACATAGCATATTATTGGAACTATCTGGAGCAGTGATGCTCTGTATTCTTGGTGCTTGGAGGGAGCAACAGTGGGAGGGCTTTTAGCCCCACATGTGAACCTCCTGATGACACCTGGGTTTTTTTGGCCCCTGTGTGACACAGAGTGTCGGACTGGATGGGCCATTGGCCTGATCCAACAGGGCTTCTCTTATGTTCTTATGTGGCACAGAGTGTCGGACTGGATGGGCCATTGGCCTGATCCAACAGGGCTTCTCTTATGTTCTTATGTGGCACAGAGTGTCGGACTGGATGGGTCATTGGCCTGATCCAACTGGGCTTCTCTTATGTTCTTATGTGGCACAGAGTGTCGGACTGGATGGGCCATTGGCCTGATCCAACAGGACTTCTCTTATGTTCTTATGTGACACAGAGTGTCAGACTGGATGGGCCATGGCCTGATCCAACAGGGCTTCTCTTATGTTCTTATGTGGCACAGAGTGTCGGACTGGATGAGCCATTGGCCTGATCCAACATGGCCTCTCTTATGTTCTTATGTGGCACAGAGTGTCGGACTGGATGAGCCATTGGCCTGATCCAACATGGCTTCTCTCATGTTCTTATGTGGCACAGAGTGTTGGACTGGATGGGTCATTGGCCTGATCCAACATGGCTTCTTATGTTCTTATGTGGCACAGAGTGTTGGACTGGATGGGCCATTGGCCTGATCCAACAGGGCTTCTCTTATGTGGCACGGAGTGTTGGACTGGATGGGCCATTGGCCTGATCCAACATGGCTTCTCTTATGTTCTTATGTGACACAGAGTGTTGGACTGGATGGGCCATTGGCCTGATCCAACAGGGCTTCTCTTATGTTTTTATGGTTCTGCTCAGGGTCTTCTGGGTTCCGAAGTTTCAGCAGGTGCTGCTTGAACATAAGAACCTAAGAGAAATTAAAAGTTCTGCAAGATGCTGAACTAAGAGGCGGATTTGCGCTTCCAAACTGGCAGTTGTACCACAAAGCATGTGCCTTGACTTGGGTGAGAGAGTGGATAATATTAAGAAATAAAAAAGTGTTGAATTTGGAAGGGGCAGACTTACCAAGAGGGTGGCATTCTTATGTTTGGTATAACCCTCCGGCTAAGGATAGTAAATTTCTTAGACACGAGATAAGGAGATCACTTTTTAAAATATGGTGGGAGGTAAAAATGTTGACATACAGGTATACACCCAAGTGGCTATCACCAGTCGAAGCGGCAGTACACCCGAATCTTTACTCTTGGGAGGGCAACTATACATACGACTGTTTACTAAACTTGAAAGACGAACTGAAAACCGAGGAATATTCAAAGCTAGATTGGTGGCTAAAGGCGCAAATAAGTTCCAGGTTTAAGTCGGATAAAGAAAAAGGTTTTTCAAATAAGCTAAATGATTTTAATGCAATTATTTTAGACTCAGACCAGAAATTGATTTCCAGAATATACAATTGGCTATTAGAATACAAGTTACAGGATGAGGTGGTAAAAGAAGCCTGGGTGCGTTGGATGGAAGATTTTGGCTATAGCATAGAAATTTCTGAGTGGGAGAAAATTTGGAGAGATAATTTGAAATTGACAAAATCGGCTGTGCTTAAAGAAAACCTATATAAGCTAATATATTGGTGGTACTATACCCCTGACAAACTTTCTAGAGCCTTCCCTGCGACTTCCAACCAATGCTGGAAACGTAATAAAACAAAAGGTTCCCTGTTCCATATGTGGTGGCTCTGTGATAGGGCCAAAAAATACTGGACTCAAGTATCCATATGGATACATAAGATACTAAAAAAACAAATACCGTATTTACCCGAATTGTTCTTATTGAATGTATGTAAAATCGATGTATCGAAATCCGAAAAAAAAATATTACTCCATGTCATAACTATCGCCAGAATAATTTATGCCAGATACTGGAAGACCTACAATATACCAAATCGAAACGAATTTATAGTTAAACTATTAGAGACCGTGGAAATGGATTCTCTTACCACAAGGCTGAGAGATGGGAATATGAAGGAATGTAGAGATACATGGAAACCGGTGTATGACTGGGTAGAAAATATTAGATTTGAATAGATAGAACAAGAAATTACTGTTAGCAAATTATCTCTGTGCCCTTCAATGTGGTGGTGGGGGGTGTATTTACTGGATGGTTTGTATATAATATGTGGATTATGAAACATAATAATAATAAAGAAAACTTTTTCATAAAAAAAAAGAACCTAAGAGAAGCCCTGTTGGATCAGGCCAATGGCCCATCCAGTCCAACACTCTGCGTCACACAGCGGCCAAAAAACCAAAGTGTAATCAGGAGGTCCACCAGAGTGGCCAGGACACCAGAAGCCCTCCCACTGTTCGCCCCCCCTCAACCACCAAGAAAACAGAGCATCACTGCCCCAGACGTAGAGTTCCAACAATACATTGCGGCTAAGAGCCACTGATGGACCTCTGCTCCATGTTTATCCAATCCCCTCTTGAAGCTGGCTATGCTTGCAGCTGCCACCACCTCCCGTGGCAATGAATTCCATGTGTTAATCACGTTTTGGGCAAAAAAGTGCCTCCTTTTATCTATTCTAACCCGACTGCTCAGCACTATCATTGAATGTCCACGCGTTCTCGTATTGTGAGAAAGGGAGAAAAGTGCTTCTTTCTCTACCTTCTCTATCCCGTGCATTATCTCGTAAACCTCTATCATGTCACCCCTCCGTCAACGTTTGCATCCATCTGCAATCTCCTTTCTGCAACTCCGGGGCTGTGGGGTCTCCTGGCTCCCTATGAACTATTTGGGGGCAAAAGAACACGTTGCCTGCAGCAGATACTTTGTGAGATCTCCACACGATCAGCTGCACGCCTGCTCTCCTGGGGGGAGCAGCAATGGCCAGCAGGCCACCAGCAAGTGCATTTCAAACGCTCGAAGCACCTCCCACGCACTCATCTTCTTGTTGTGGAGGGGAATGAGGGAACGATTAGGAAGTTTGCTGGGAGACCTTGGGCCAGTCCCACCCGCTCAGCCTCATCTACCTCATCTACCTCACAGCTGCTTTAAGTCCCTGTGGAGAAACGCCATCTTGGTTAATGTTGGTGCTTGGTTGGAGGGGAACATGAAACTACTAGGCAGGCTGTGTGGCCTAGCCTTCCCTTCACTCCCCCCCTCCCTTCCGAAGTTAAACCAGCAACTCTAGGGGGAAAGCCTCCTAGAGGGGCAGGAAGTTCTTTAGCCTTCCCCTCATTCCCTCCTCCCTTCTGGAGTTAAACCAGCAACTCTAGGGGGAAAGCCTCCTAGAGGGGCAGGAAGTTCTTTTGGGTTTTTTTATTTGAATTAGGCGGGAAAAGGGGAGTCCGCAGCTGGCCCTCCAAGAGAGAGGTTGTGAGTCTGTGGGCTCCTGACTGTGGGAGAGGCCTACTCAAGAGGAGGAGGACCCCAGGCAACCAGACCGAGTAAGTAATTCACAAGGGAGGGCAAGTTTACACCAAGGACGAGAGGATGCGTTTAAATCCACCTTTTATTTGCCCTTCTGGTTGCTGATCAGGTGCTGTGCTAAACTTTTACATGTAACTGTTTTTGTTTTTGTTTTTCTTTCTCTTCTTATTAAACATTTTTACTGTTTTGAATGCTGGCAGTCAAACTCTGTACCACACAGATCCCCAACCGCTTAGACCACGCTGCTTTATGAAGGGGGCCCTGGGAAAGGGGGAAGGCATGCAGTTGGATAAGGTGCCAATCCTCCAGGGGTTCCCCGAAGAAGTGCTGTGGTCTCTGTGATACCCAAGTGCAGGGTGGCAGAGGACCTTGAGGCCTGGCCTCATAGCTGGAGAGGGGGATTGGGAATCCTGTTCCTCTCAATCTGAACCCCTAGACTGAGCAGGTGGTGGCAGCGAGCCCAGGTGGCCGGAGGAGAAATAGCTCCCTCCAGGAGTTGGCGACTCAATAGGGAGTTGACGGGACCGGGTCTGAAGGCAGAATCGGGCCGGTTCCGTCACAGTCCCCAATGGGAAGGAAGGTGGGGTATAAGTGAAGGAAATAAATAAGACAATGTCAGGGGCCTAGACAGCTCCTTGCTGCAGCCATAGTATTATCCCACCTCCAGCATCCCATCGACATAAACTCAGCGCCCGTGAGCAGCAGAGAGCCAACAGACCCAGCCCATGCTAGGGGTGGACTTGATAAGGCTGCTGCAGCCCCGGGGAGAAGGCCCTAAGCCGCACTGCAGTGTTCCAACCTGACGCACCTTCCTTCCAGTTCTCAATCAACTGACGTAAGATCACGTCTGTTTAAATAAGGGGAAAGTAGCAAAAGACACCCGCGTTGCTATGACCCGGTCATGAAAAATATCTGAATTTGATTCCCATCAACGGGGGGGGGGGGGGGGATGATACAAGTTTACAGCCCTGAAAATCAAACACTTCAGATTTCTCAAACTTCTTATGGAGGCCAAAGAGATGAATTGCCTCAATAAACCACCCTGGCTTCCGTCAGCAGGCCTGCGAAGCCCAGCCCTCGATCAAAACAGCCGCGTTTCCTCCTTCTTCCACCTACAGAATCTTTCCACTAAACTAGTCACAGATAATAGAATCATAGAGTTGGAAGGAACCTCCAGGGTCATCTAGTCCAACCCCCTGCACAGTGCAGGGAACTCACAAATACCTCCCCCTAAATGCACAGGATCGGCATTGCTGTCAGATGGCCATCTAGCCTCTATTGAAAAACCTCCAAGGAAGGAGAGCCCACCATCTCCTGAGGAAGCCTCTTCCACTGAGGAATCACTCTAACGGTCAGGAAGTTCTTCCTAATGCTAAGCCAGAAACTCTTTTGATGTAATTTCAACCCTCTGGTTCTGGCCCTACTTTCTGGGGCCACAGAAAACAATTCCACACCATCCCCTAGATGACAGCCCTTCAAGTACTTGAAGATGGTGATCACATCACCTCTCAGCCGCTTCCTCTCCAGGCTAAACAGCCCCAGCTCCTTCAACCTTTCCTCATAGGACTTGGTTTCCAGATCCCTCACCATCTTCGTCACCCTCCTCTGGACATGTTCCAGCTTGTCTAGATCCTTCTTAAAATGTGGTGCCCAAAACTGAACACAAGACTCCAGGTGAGGTCTTACCAGAGCAGAGTAAAGCAATACCATCACTTCACATGATCTGGACACTATACTTCTGTTGATACCGCCCAAAATTGCATTTGCCTTTTTAGCCACAGAATCACACTGCTGACTCATGTTCAGCATGTGGTCCACTAAGACCCCGAGATCCTTTTCGCACATACTGCTGCTAAGACAAGTCTACCCGTCCTATAGCCATACCTGGGATTTTTCCTACCTATATGCAGAACTTTACATCTTTCCCTGTTAAAATTCATTTTATCGGTTTTAGCCCAGTTTTCCAGCCTGTCAAAGTCATCCTGTATCCTGTTTCTGTCTTCTATTCCCAATTTAGTATCATCTGCAAATCTATTCCCTCATCCAAATCATTTATAAAGATATTGAACAAAACAGGTCCCAGTTTTGTTTAAATGCAGAACTTTACATTTAACCTTCCTTGGAGGGCTCTCCTTCCTTGGAGGTTTTGAAATAGAGGCTGGATGGCCATCTGACAGCAATGAAGATCCTATGAATTTAGGGGGAGGTGTTTGTGAGTTTCCTGCATGGTGCAGGGGGTTGGACTAAATGACCCTAGAGGTCCCTTCCAACTCTATGATTCTAAGATCCTGTGAATTTAGGGGGAGGTGTTTGTGAGTTTCCTGCATTGTGTAGGGGATTGGACTAGATGACCCTGGAGGTCCCTTCCAACTCTAGGATTCTATGATTCTAAGATCCTGCGAATTTAGGGGGAGGTGTTTGTGAGTTTCCTGCATTGTGCAGGGGATTGGACTAGATGACCCTAGAGGTCCCTTCCAACTTGAGGATTTTAAGATCCTGTGAATATTGGGGGAGATGTTTGTGAGTTTCCTGCATTGTGCAGGGGATTGAACTAGATGACCCTGGAGGTCCCTTCCAACTCTAGGATTCTACTGGCTCACCCAGTAAAACACTCTGTGTCAGCCACTGATGGACCTCTGCTCCATATTTTTATCTAACCCCTTTTTGAAGCTGTCTATGCTTGTAGATGCCACCACCTCCTGTGGCAGTGAATTCCACATGTTAATCACCCTTTGGGTGAGGAAGGACTTCTTTTTATCCGTTTTAACCTGACTGCTCTGCAATTTCATCAAATGCCCACGAGTTCTTGTATTGTGAGAAAGGGAGAAAAGGACTTCTTTCTCTACTTTCTCCATCCCATGCAGTATCTTGTCAACCTCTATCATGTCACCCCGCAGTCGACGTTTCTCCAAGCTAAAGAGCCCCAAGCGTTTTAACCTTTCTTCATAGGGAAAGGGTTCCAACCCTTTATCATTCTAGTTGCCCTTTTCTGGATGGCCCTCTGAAAGCAATGCTGATTCTGTGAACTTGAGCAGATCATGAGAGGGAGGGAGGGCAGGACGGGCTGCATCAGTGCTTAGTTCTCATGGCCCTTTCTTACATGTCCAGGGTAATGCCAATCGCCACTGTGGGTTTAGGAAGGAATTTTCCTCCAGGCTGGATTGGCTCAGTGATCCTGGAGCTTTTTTGCCTTCCTCTGGGCATGGAGCAGGGGTCACTGAGGGAGCGGGTAGATGTGAACTTCCTGCACTCTGCGTGAGGTTGGACTAGATCAGGGGTGTCAAGCATGCGGCCCGAGGGCCAGATCAATCCCCTTGAGGGTTCCTATCAGGCCCATGAGCAACTCACTGTCATCTGCTTCCTTCTCTCTCTCTCTTGCTTCCTTGTGCGTCAGCTTGCTTTGCCAGGCTTGCTCAATCGCACAGGAGCTACAGAGCAAAACCTCTATCTTCTCCATTGGCTGACCAGGACATGAAGCAACATGTACAAAAGCTTGCAGTGCCCAGCCATTTCATGTTTCCCCCTGGGTCTTAGGCTCAAAACACTGACGGAAATTTCTGTAATGAATATCAAGAAATGTAGGTTTGCAACTTTCAGACGTACACCTGAAAAGCATACTCAAGATTGCTACAGCACATTGTCTCGAGATTTTGACACAATAATTCAGAGCAAGGAGTGTCAGTTATCAGAAACAGTTAAATAAAGCCCAACAAAGACTCATTTATGACAGATCGAATCAGTTTGACATCCCTGATTAGATGATCATTAAAGTCCCTCCCAGCTGTGTTTCCTGAAGAAGCCATTCTGTGGTTGCACTCTTTACCCTGTGTCATAATCCCAAAGGTGCTGATGGGCTCAAAAAGACTGGAGAGTAGGACCCCTGGCGATGCCTATGAAGGGGGAATAGGGAGAAGAAGAATTGCAGATTTATACCCCGCCTTCTCCCTGAATCAGAGACTCAGAGCGGCTGACAATCTCCTATGTCTTCTCCCCGCACAACAGACACCCTGTGAGGTGGGTGGGGCTGAGAGGGCTCACACAGCAGCTGTCCTTTCAAGGACAACCTCTGCCAGAGCTATGGCTGACCCAAGGCCATTCCAGCAGCTGCAAGTGGAGGAGTGGGGAATCAAACCTGGTTCTCCCAGATAAGAGTCCGCACTTATCCACTACACCAAACTGGCTCTCTATTAGAGCTATGGCTGACCCAAGGCCATTCCAGCTGCTGCAAGTGGGGGAGGAGTGGGGAATCAAACCCGGTTCTCCCAGATAAGAGTCTGTACACTTAACCACTACACCAACTGGCTCTCTATTACAGCTATGGCTGGCCCAAGGCCATTCCTGCATCTGCAAGTGGAGGAGTGTGGAATCAAACCCGGTTCTCCCAGATAAGAGTCCGCGCACTTATCCACAACACCAAACTGGGTCTGTATTAGAGCTATGGCTGACCCAAGGCCATTCCAGCAGCAGCAAGGGGAGGAGTGGGGAATCAAA
Source organism: Heteronotia binoei (assembly GCF_032191835.1). Classification (NCBI taxonomy): domain Eukaryota; kingdom Metazoa; phylum Chordata; class Lepidosauria; order Squamata; family Gekkonidae; genus Heteronotia; species Heteronotia binoei. Next base: position 2,606,045 of record NC_083232.1, on the reverse strand, counting down.
CCTGGTTCTCCCAGATAAGAGTCTGCACACTTAACCACTACACCAAACTGGCTCTCTATTAGAGCTATGGCTGACCCAAGGCCATGCTAGCAGGTGCAAGTGGAGGAGTGGGGAATCAAACCCGGTTCTCCCAGATAAGAGTCCATGCACTTCACCACTACACCAAACTGGCCATCCACTTCCCTTCTTGCCTACTACCTCTAAGAATAAAATAGGGAAAATAAGAGAGCTGTGCATGGCGCCCTCGTAGTATGCCCTCTTATGACAGCAGAAAGGGATCCTCATCGCAGGCGATCTGGCCAGTGGATAATTGTAAGCCGGAGCTATGTGGAAACGCCTGTTCGCTCAACTCAGCAGGTGGCGCACGAAAGAGAAAAGTCCACTGTCTGCAGACCCCTCTGGCCTAACCTTGGGAACCAGGTGCACCATGACAACACTCGTTGCCCCTGTGATTAATTCTTCCCAGGAAACAGTCATCTGCTCAGTCTCTCCAGGAACCTACCTGCATGTGCACTGTCTGAAGCAGGTGCCGGAAACGTGCATCCTCTAAAACGCTGCCAGGATCCAGTTTTTGTCCCACCACTACACGGGAGAGGCGAGTGATTATTAAGGCAGCCTGGTTTGCAGTGAGAGGGTGAAGCTCCCCCAAATTCAAGAGGTCCTCTGTGGTGGATGCCGAGCCGATGAGACCTTCCATCTCCTCGCGGTTGGGCGGTGCTCTATACTCTTGCTCATGGACCGAGAGCTTGTCTGTTCGTCCTACGAAGCTTGGGATTCTCAGTGAGGCAAAAGGGATTTGGGACGGTGCTCTGGAAATGACCATCTTGCTCCCCACGCACATCGCGTTGGTGTGGATGCACAAGGGGGACGAGAAGCCGAAGAGTCGATAGCAACGTTGCATCAACTTGGCTGCCATTTTGTACCTCTAGGGAGGGATGAGGGTGGGAAAGGGTGGAAACGCTGCAGTGACATCAACTTATCATTTCCAAGGATCTGCACAAAGGAAAACAGGGGGGAAAAAGAACCACAGTTGCAAGAAGCACCATTTCGAAGCCTTCGGAAATAAAAACACAGCTCCAGATTTATTTATTAGATTTATATCCCGCCCTCCCTGCTGAAGTAAGCTCAGGGTGGCTGAGACCCATTATGGAGCACTGTGATCAATCTTGGATAAGATAGAGACCAGATGAGCAAGAAAAAAGGATTGTGGGAATTAGGGTTTGTAGAATCTTTCGGGCTCAAGTGCCGTGTTCTACTGGAGAAAGTTTTTCTTCCAGACGTTTCGTTCTCAGCTGCGGAGAACATCCTCAGTGGCGTTGCAGCCGGAGCAGGCGCTCTGACCTTCTTGGCTGCTGTGCATTGAGTGAGGCCAGGGCTGCTGGAGAGCTGCTATTTCTAGGCTGGAGGGGGTGTGCTGAGAGGGCAATTGGTTTGTGAATGTGCCCATTGTTTGGTGGGGCTTCCTGGAAGGGTGGTGATAAGGAAACTGGCTGTGGAATGTGACCATTGTTTTGTGTTGATTGCTGGGAGGGTTGGAAGGGGTGTGAAGATAAGGAAGATGGTTGTTGATTGTGCTGATTGTTCTCTGGAATGTGCTGGTTGTTCTGTGACCTTCTGCAATTTGTAGTCTGTAGGGTGTTTTGCAGAGCTGAAAGATTCTACAAACTCTAATGATGAGCCCGAAAGATTCTACAAACCCTAATGATGATGCCAGCCGTGAAAACCTGAAATCTTTGATTGTGGGAATGCTAAAAAAAAGAAAAATCATGCAAGATGGGACCACCTTTCCCCGCACGTTCCCCAGAGAGCACTGCGTTCTGGGACGCAAAACCTTCTATCCATCCCCAGGCCAAAGGAGGCCAGGTTATGCTCCACATGGGCTCGGGCCTTCTCGGTGGCAGCACCAGAAATGTGGTATGCCCTCCCAGAGGCCATAAGAGCCCTGCGGGATCTTTCTACCTTCCGCAGGGCCTGTAAAACTGAACTGTTTCAGCAGACCTTTGACAGCCTACCACCTCTTAAGATAGCTTAGTGTAGTGATTAGTGTCTCACCAGTGGGGCTAGGCCAGGCTTTAGGGTAGGATACCTAGTAGGATTTCAGCTCCCACCTAGCTGTTGGGAAGCAGGGAGTAAGGTTGCCAGCTCCAGGCTGAAAAACTCATGGGCATTTGGAGACATAGCCTCACTGAGAGGGAGAGTTGGGATATAAAGCTACAGAGTCCACCCTCCAAACTATCAATTTTCCATAGTCTGAACTGCAATTCCAGGAGATCTCCAGGCCCCACTTGGAGGTTAACATCCCTATCAGACAAAGTTGTTGTGAGAGCAAAACTCAGAGAGGGGAATATGGCTGCCAGCTCTGGGTTGGGAAATACCTGGAGATTTTTTTGGGGGGGGGGCGGGTGGAGCCTTGAGAGGAAAGGAACCAAGACGTGATAGGATCACCATCTTCAAGTACTTGAAGGGATGTCCTATAAAGGATGGTGTGGAATTGTTTTCTATGGCCCCAGAAAGTAGGACAAGAACCAGTGGGTTGAAATTAAATCAAAATATTTTCTGGCTCAACATTAGGAAGAATGTTCTGACCGTTAGAGCGATTCCTCAGTGGAACGGGCTTCCACGGGAGGTGGTGGGTTCTCCTTCCTTGGAGGTTTTTCAACACAGGCTAGATGGCAATCTGGCAACAATGTGGATCCTGTGAATTTAGGAGGAGGTATTTGTGAGTTTCCTGCAGTGTGCAGGGGGTTGGACTGGATGACCCTGGGGGTCACTTCCAGCTCTATGATTCTATGTTTAGCCTGGAGAGGAGGCGTTGAGAGGTGATAGAATCACCATCTTCAAGTACTTGAAGGACTGTCCTATAGAGGAGGGTGTGGAATTGTTTTCTGTGGCCCCAGAAGGTAGGACCAGAACCAACAGATTGAAATTAAATCAGAAGAGTTTCTGAGTCAACATTAGGAAGAACTTCCTGATCGTTAGAGCGGTTTCTCAGTGGAACAGGCTTCCTCCTTGGGAGGTGGTGGGCTTTCCTTTCTTGGAGGTTTTTCAACAGAGGCTCGATGGCCACTTGAATAAAATGAAGATCCTGTAAATTTAGGGGGAGGTGTTTGGAAGTTTCCTGCATTGGGCAGGGGGTTGGACTGGATGACCCTGGGGGATCCCTTTCCACTCTATGATTCCTGACCATTAGAGTAGTTCCTCAGTGGAACAGGCTCCCTCAGGAGGTGGTGGGCTCTCTTTCCTTGGAGGTTTTTAAACAGAGGCTGGTTGGCCACCTGACAGCAATGAAGATCCTGTGAATTTAGGGGGAGGTGTTTGTGAGTTTCCTGCATTGTGCAGGGGGTTGGATTTGATGACCCTAGAGGTCCATTCCAACTCTAGGATTCTGTGATTCCTGACCATTAGAGTAGTTCCTCGGTGGAACAGGCTTCCTCAGGAGGAGGTGGGCTCTCCTTCCTTGGAGATTTTTAAACAGAGGCTAGATGGCCCTCTGACAGCAATGAAGATCCTGTGAATTTAGGGGGAGGTGTTTGTGAGTTTCCTGCATTGTGCAGGGGGCTGGACTAGATGTCCCTGGAGGTCCCTTCCAACTCTATGATTCAAAAGGAGGGGGGGGGGGACGAAGGGGGGGTATAATACCAGAGGATACCTAGCAAGGCAGCCATTTTCTCCACGGGAACTAATCTTGTCATCTAGAGACTGCCTGTAATTCCGGGAGATCTCCAGCTCCCACCTGGAGGGTGGCAACCCCGGCCCCCTGAGGCCTAAAAGGCGGGGAAAGAGGAGGCTGCTTGGCCCCTTCCCTCTCCCTGCTCCCCGGGGCCGAAGCGACTCTCCTCCGCCTCCCCTCACCTGCCGCGGGGTCTCCTCCGCCACCGCTGACCTCGAGCCGGCGCCCGCGCGTGCAAAGCCACCCGAAGAGACCCGGCCGTCGCGCGCCGAGAGCGTCATTTCCTCCGCGACGCACGCCTCTGAGCGGAAACGCCGCAGGCGCCATTTTGACCGCGGGCTCCCGGCTGGCGAAAGGGGCGTCCAATGAGGGCGGAGATGCGGCTGCCGTTTGAGAGGAGGGGCGGAGCCACGTCTTAGAATCGCGTGACGGGATAGGCGGGGCGAGGGGCATTTCCGGTGGGCGGCCGCCGCCATCTTGTTTGTCAGGGGAACCATACAGCGGGGAGAGTTGGGTGAGCTTGGGTTGCCAACTGTGGCTTGAGGAGTTCCTGGACATTTGCGGGTGGGAAATGCGAAGGTGGAGTTTGTGGAGAAAGCGAGCTTAGGGCGGCTCCGAGGCTGCTCTTTTCTCCAGGGGAACTGGCCTCTGTCGCCTGGAGATCAGCTGGAATTCAGGGAGCTCTCCAGGCTCCACCTGGAGGTTGGCAACCCTACCCTTTCCACTCTGCAGTCTGCCTTGACTCGCAGTCAGAAAGGCGCACTATAAGTAACCTGACTAAATAGTTCCAACCCCAGTTGAATTCCAGGCCCTACCTGGAGGTTGGCATCCTCAGCTGTGGGCACTGGCCCCAGATCATTGGAGAGCCTGCATGGTGTGCTGGTTAACAGTGTCGGACTAGGAAAGGGGTCGCCAAACTCGCTTAACGTAAGAGCCGCATAGAATAAACATCAGATGCTTGAGAGCCGCAAGGCAGGAAGGCAAATGGATGGGGAGAGAGAGGTAGAAAGAAAGCAACTTTACCTTTAAATGCATTCTCCAAGTTGCCAGCCGACTTGGGGGGGGGGGTCGCTTCAAAAGCCACATAATGCGTGATAACAGGTGGACGTTTAAAGCTGCTCTGGGGACAGGATGCAGGCAAACCAAAAAAGCGCTTCCCCACACACACACACACTTCTGCCTTTGAAAGTGGTGCCTTTTTGCTGGGGCGCCTCCAAGACGTCTTCCCGGCCATCTGGAAGACCTGGAAGCTGTGGACAGGGCTCGTGAGCGTTCCTGATACTCCCTGGTTGCCCGCCCCTTTTCTGAGCATCATCGGGAAGCACCTGGGCACTCTTATTTTCAGCTGGCTCTTCTTGGGGCGGCTTCAAGCCATCCCAAACCAGCCGTCTGCTGTTGGCCAATATGTGTGAAAGAGCCACATGTGGCACCCAAGGCACAGTTTGGCCACCCCTGGACTAGGATGTGGAAGACTCAGGTTCAATTCTCTGCTTCTGCCCCACAGAAACTCACTGGATGACCTGGGGTCAGCCACACTTTCTTAGACTAACCTACCTGGCAGGGTTGTTGTGAGGAGAAATTGGAGGAGAGGTGAATGACGTCAAGCCACAGGGGAGAGAAGCAGGGTGTAAATGAACTGAATACATAATTTTTGTCTTCCCTTCAGCTGTGAGACACACCAAGGGCCTCTGTCTGTCTGTGTGTGTGGACTTCCTAATCCTGGAGAAGGAGGCATCATGAAGGCATTGAACAGCACAGGCTGGCTTTCCTCTGTTAGAAGACCGGCATGACTGTGGGGCTGCGCTGGTGCTATTTCCTCAGCAGTGGGGAGCAAACCTGAAGGGCATCGTTCAAGCAAACAGCTGCCTCTAGAGAATTGTCTTTGCATCCCATCCCAGCAGAGTTGCTACTGCCCACCTCCTTCCCAAGATGGCAGATCTGAACCGGCAATTGCAAGAATACTTGGCCCAGTCTAAGGGGAGCAGCGGCTCAACAGTCCCGCCGGCACCTCAGAGCCCACCGCAGGATAAAACGGAGGAGCCTGGGTCCGGTTTGGGAGCTTGGTTTGGCCGGGTGAATCCTTTCCCCGCAACGGGAACGTGGCCTTGGGCAGCTGAGCCAGAGCCAGACCCGTGGCTGCCCACAGGTCTGTCCCGCTGGCAGCGCCTGGTGGGGAGCGCCTTGTGTCTGCTGCTGGCCGTTCTTTGCTTTGGCCTCGCCACCCTCTATGGCTCACTGCTGCTGCTCAGGAAGTTTGCTCTCCTATGGTCCCTGGGCTCGGCCTTCGCACTCGGTGCCGTCGGCTTCCTGCGGGGCCCGAGTCGTCTCCTAGGGGAGCCTGACCGCCGTGGCCTGGCTCTTTTTTACTTGGGCTCTTTGGCTGGCACCCTGTATGCTGCACTTGGTCTCCGGAGCACCTTGCTTACCACTCTGCTTGCCGGCGTCCAATTGGTGGCTGGTGGCGCCTATTTGCTGGCATCACTGCCTGGTGGTGCCGCAGGACTACGCTACATTGGTGGGTTCTTAACTGGTTTTGTGCGGCGGCGTGTGTCTAAAACACTCCCAGTGTGAGGGCAGTGTGAGCTGAGCGCTCTCCTGGATAGATTCCTATGGGGGAAGAAAGCTGATGTCTCTGCTGCAGAGTCCAGAGACCTGCTGTAAGCCAGCGCATAACACAGGATGCAACTTCAAAAATTAGTGAAAGGAAAACACCCAGTGCTTCCTTTCACAGACATGGTTGTCTCAACACCAGAAGCGTTGCCGTGTTTGCTCTAATTTAGCAGTTTTGTCCTTTAAAAGCCCATTTCGTATGATCTCTCTTTACTTCTTTTAACATTAATGGATTAAGGAGCATGGGGGCTATTTTGCAGACTGTGATCCCATGCCTTCGCCTCTAATCATTTGGGCTCATAACATTAAAAAACCCTATTCTGGATAATGTTCTACTGTAGTAATTCTTGTTAATTGTCTGTGTCCTATAATTAGTTATTAGCCAAGACAATCTAAATTTGGTATATATGAGACACAATTTTTAAGAAACTATATGATATCTTATTAAGAACATAAGAGAAGCCATGTTGGATCAGGCCAATGGCCCATCCAGTCCAACACTCTGGGTCACAGAGTGGCCCAAAAAAAAGGCGCCATCAGGAGGTCCACCAGTGGGGCCAGGACACCAGAAGCTCTCTCACTGTGCCCCCTCCCGAAGCACAAGAATACAGAGCATCACTGCCCCAGACATAAGAACGTAAGAGAAGCCATGTTGGATCAGGCCAATGGCCATCCAGTCCAACACTCTGTGTCACAAAAGAACATAAGAGAAGCCATGTTGGATCAGGCCAATGGCCCATCCAGTCCAACACTCTGTGTCACAAGTGGCCAAAAACCCCCAAGTGCCATCTGGAGATCCATCAGTGGGACCAGGACACTAGAAGCCTTTCCACTGTTGCCTCCCCCGAGCACCAAGAAGACAGAGCATCACTGCCCCAGACATAAGAACATAAGAGAAGCCATGCTGGATCAGGCCAATGGCCCATCCAGTCCAACACTCTGTGTCACACAGTAGCCAAAAAAAACAGGCGCCATCAGGAGGTTCACCAGTGGGGCCAGGACACTAGAAGCCCTCCCATTGTCCCCCCCCCCACAAGCACCAAGAATACCAAGCATCACTGCCCCAGACAGATAGTTCTATCTGTACCCTGTGGCTAATAGCCACTGATGGACCTCTGCTCTATATGTAAATTCCATGTGTTATTCACCCATTGGGTGAAGAAGGACTTCCTTTGATCAGTTCTCTACCCAACTGCTCAGCAATTTCAGTGAATGTCCATGAGTTCTGGTATTGTGAGAAAGGGAGAAAAGTACTTCTTTCTTTACCTTCTCTATCCTGTGCATAATCTTGTAAACCTCCATCATGTCACCCTTCAGTTGACGTTTCTCCAAGCTAAAGAGCCCCAAGCGTTTTAACCTTTCTTCATAGGGAAAGTGTTCCAACCCTTTAATCTTTCTAGTTGCCCTTTTCTGCACATTTTCCAATGCTGTAATATCTTTTTTGAGGTGCAGTGACCAGAATTGTACACAGTATTCCAGTTATTGTTATTGTTCAGTTGCACAGTCCAGTCTGACTTTTTGTGACCCCATGGACCAAAGAAAAATATCAATTACTAATATTGATGATAATACCATTTGTCCAGGATTCATATTAAAAGATTCTACAACCTTTTAAAAATATGAACAAAATGAATGTTTCTGATATCTAAAGTGATATAAGAACATTAGAACATAAGAGAAGCCCTGTTGGATCAGGCCAATGGCCCATCCAGTCCAACACTCTGTGTCACATAAGAATATAAGAGAAGCCCTGTTGGATCAGGCCAATGGCCCATCCAGTCCAACACTCTGTGTCACATAAGAACATAAGAGAAGCCCTGTTGGATCAGGCCAGTGGCCCATCCAGTCCAACACTCTGTGTCACATAAGAATATAAGAGAAGCCCTGTTGGATCAGGCCAATGGCCCATCCAGTCCAACACTCTGTGTCACATAAGAACATAAGAGAAGCCCTGTTGGATCAGGCCAGTGGCCCATCCAGTCCAACACTCTGTGTCACATAAGAATATAAGAGAAGCCCTGTTGGATCAGGCCAATGGCCCATCCAGTCCAACACTCTGTGTCACATAAGAATATAAGAGAAGCCCTGTTGGATCAGGCCAATGGCCCATCCAGTCCAACACTCTGTGCCACATAAGAGGGGCCATGTTGAATCAGGCCAATGGCCCATCCAGTCCAACACTGTATCACACAGTGGCCAAAATTTTTTTGTATAAATATATACACACACACACACACACACTGTGGCTAATAGCCACTGATGGACTTCTGCTCCATATTTTTATCTAACCCCCTCTTGAAGCTATGCTTGTAGCCGCCACCACCTCCTGTGGCAGTGAATTCCACATTTTAATCACCCTTTGGGTGAAGATTTCTAGCTTTCTGATATAAGTTGGGAGGATTTCTAGCTTTCTAATATTTCTGATTGCAATGCTCCAATGCAACTGTAAAGTATGTTAATGCAGTTATTCAGATTACGCAGTAACATCCCTGCCCTCTCTTTGAAGTGGTTTTCTGCTGCCATTTCTCTGTCATTGTCTTAAATACCTTGTGCCAAAAACAGTCCAATAGACCCTTTTTATAGCATGCAACATAATTATTGCTGAACTTGCCAGTTTGGTGCAGTGGTGAAGTGTGCGGACTCCTATATGGGAGAACCCGGTTTGATTCCCCACTCCTCCACTTGCACCTGCTGGAATGGCCTTGGGTCAGGCGTAGCACTAATAGGGAGCCAGTTGGGTGTAGTGGTTAAGTGTGCGGACTCGTATCTGGGAGAATCGGGTTTGATTCCTCCCTCCTCCACTTGCAGCTGCTGGAATGGCCTTGGGTCAGCCATAGCTCTGGCAGAGGTTGTCCTTGAAAGGGCAGCTGCTGGGAGAGCCCTCTACCCCACCCCACCTCACAGGGTGTCTGTTGTGGGGGGGGGAGATATGGGAGATTGTCAGCCGCTCTAAGTCTCTGATTCAGAGAGAAGGTCGGGGTATAAATCTGCAGTCGTCTTCTAGTGGTGAAGTGTGCGGACTCTTATCTGGGAGAACCGGGTTTGATTCCCCACCCCTCCACTTGCACGTGCTGGAATGGCCTTGGGTCAGCCATAGCTCTAATAGAGAGCCAGTTTGGTGTAGTGGTTAAGTGCGCGGACTCTTATCTGGTAGAACCGGGTTTGATTCCCCACTCCTCCACTTGCACCTGCTGGAATGGCCTTGGGTCAGCCAGAGCTCCGGCAGAGGTTGTCCTTGAAAGGGCAGCTGCTGTGAGAGTCCTCTCAGCCCCACCCACCTCATAGGGTGTCTGTGGGTGGGGGAAGGAGATAAAGGAGATTGTGAGATGCTCTGAGACTCTGAGTGGAGGGCGGGATATAAATCCAATATCATCATCATCTTCCTTCTTCAGGTTGTGTAATTGTCATATAGCTGGTCTTGAGCCAGCATCCGCATACCATAGCACTGCTGCAGAAGAGCATGTGAGTGGCGCACAAAGCATTCGTGTTCCTTGTGGCCATGGCAACAGCACCCTAGCTGCACCCTCCACCCAGCCTCAGTGGGGGAATGGTGTGCAGGCAGTGTAATCAGCTGTTACTGTAGGTAGTAGGAGAGCTTGCAAGTGGGCAAGAGAAGAGTGTACATGCAGGAACATAAGCACATAAATGAGAAGCCATGTTGGATCACGCCAATGGACCATCCAATCCAATACTCTGTGTCGCACAGTAGCCTAAAAAACAGATGCCATCAGGAGGTCCATCAATGGGACCAGGCAAGTGGGGACATGTGAGTGGGTGCGCCAGAGAAGGGGCCCGGTAGTGGACGTGGGGGACTCGGGCACCTCCCCAGCCTTGAGGTGGTCCAGGAGCGCTCAAATGAGACGCTAAATCAGAAACACAGAGGCAGGAGGCGAAATATGTTCAGCCTGGCTTTATGTGTGCAGCAGCCCTGTGTAGAAAAACATTACCATGAAGGAGATATTTGCTGCCAGATACTCAGCTATCATGTTTGTACTTCTGAATCCTAATACTACTGAAGCTGGCCATTTTGTCCAAAGGGTAAAGCGTATATCTTACAACATAATCAAAATCCAGCAGAATATTTTTTCACTTTTAAGAAGGAAGACTTCTTAGTTCTGTCAGCGTCAAAGCGACATTGTTGGCCGAAAGGGGGAGAAAAATGTATTTTCTCTTGTACTTTGCATGCAAAGTGGCTCTTCCGTAGACCATGCAAACCAAAGGGGGAACAGGAGACGATCGTTCCTCCGCCCTTTTGGCAAATGAAAGGCTTCTGAGGCTCGTTTTTGTAATTAAAGCAAATAGCGGACACACAGGATTGTGGAAATCATCACAAGGCACAATCTAGAAGAAGGCCGCTCAACCATAAGGACTCGCACAGTGAGTGTCTTTGAAACAAACGAGGTGACAAAATAAAAAAATTGCTTAAATAAATGAACCACATTGAGACTGAACTGTTTACAGAATCAATAAAAGGTGACTAATATTTAACACATTTTTTGCTGTCATTTTTCAATCTCTTATTTGGTCAAATTCAGAACATTTGGACAATTCCGTCCACATTTCCCAAGCGTGGCTCAACCATTTTAACAGTTAATTAACAGGAAATTGCTATTGGAAAAACCACTACAGTCTTTGCTGCCATCAAAAGGGTTCAAATTACATGAGGATGCTCTTACTTATAGAACTGTCCATGTTTCCCACAATAGCAGCAGGCAGCCAGGCCTGTTTTGTATACCTTACTAAATGTAGATGAGTAACAGATGTGTCACGTTCTCAGGGCGCAGGCAGGTGGGAGTCCAAAGCCAGTCCAGGGTCAAAGTCCAGGAAGTCAAGCAGGAGCCAAGTCGCCAAAGCAAAATCACAAACTGGAATCAGAAGTCAGCGTCCAAAAGCCAAAGGCTCAGGGTGCCAAGGAATTCAAGCAGGTCAAGATCTGGAAGCAACATTGATGTAAGCCAGGGAATCGACTTGTTGCTTCCATGAGGTTACCAGGTCCTGGGTGGGAGTTATATGGGAGCCTCAATCAGCCTGCTTCCTGGGTGGCAGCAACTCTGCTAGAACTCAGGGCTGAGAGATCTGAAGCATCGGCATGCCTCATGTCTTTGCCCTGAAAGTTCTTTCCGAAGCCTGCTTCGAACTCTTGAGATGGGAGAGGGAGAGCTTGGAGGAGACTGATGCTTGGAATGTGGGGAGAGTAATTGATGGGCCAGCTGCTGGTTGTTCCACTGAGTAACTGGCTGACGACTCTTCCATGTCTGTTAACCCTTCCAGCTCCCCCTCATCAGGACTTATGACACAGATGTAGAATCATAGAGTTGGAAGGGACCTCTAGGGTCATGTAGTCCAACCTCCTGCACAATGCAGGAAACTCAAACACCTCCCCCTAAATTCACAGGATCTTCATTGCTGTCACATGGCCATCTAGCCTCTGTTTCAAGACCTCCAAGGAAGGAGAGCCCACCACCTCCTGAGGAAGCCTGTTCCACTGAGGAATCGCTCTAACGGTCAGGAAGCTCTTCCTAATGTTGAGCCGGAAACTTTTGATTTAATTTCAACCCATTGGTTCTGGTCCTACCTTCCGGGGCCACAGAAAACAATTCCACACCATTCTCTATAGGACATCCCTTCAAGTACTTGAAGATGGTGATCATATCAACTTATGCTTTTCCAGATTTATGCAAGGGCACTTAATGCAATGTATTATTTCCAGCCTGCTTTTCTGCATATAATACAAAGCAGCTGGCAAAACAATTTTAAATTAAAAGACCATATTATTAGCATAATCACTGCAAACTCTCAACCATGTCATCCGTCGCTAAAAACAAGACCATAGCAGGAGTCAACTTAAAAGCATGACAGAACAAAAAGGAATTCTAGTGCCATACGTTCCTGCCTGGGAACTAAAATCAAAGTGAGAATCCATCTTAACTGTCACACTGACCAACGATGCTTGTTTGCTGGGTATGCAAGAGAGGGCCTTTTCAGTGGGAGCTCCACGATTAGGAACAACCTCCCCAAGGAGGTGTGCCTGGCCCCTTTCTCTCTTGACCTGAAGAAGAAGAATTGCAGATTTATACCCCGCCCTTCTCTCTGAATCAGAGACTCAGAATGGCATACAATCTCCTATATCTTCTCCCCACACAACAGACACCTGGTGAAGGCTGTTTTCTTCATTCCAGGATCTGACTACATTCAGTTCTTCTGCCTATTGGCAATTTAAAATTAGTGAGTGGCTATAGGACGGGGAGACATGTCTTGGAAGTAATATGTGCGAAAAGGATCTAGGGGTCTTAGTGGATCATTCGCTGAACATGAGCCAACAGTGTGATGCGGTGACTAAAAAGGCAAATACAATTTTGGGCTGTATCGACAGAAGTCTAGTGTCCAGATCACGTGAAGTGATGTTATCGCTTCACTCTGCTGTGGTAAGATGTCACCTAGAGTAGGGATGGCCAACGGTAGCTCTCCAGGTGTTTTTTGCCTACAACTCCCATCAGCCCCAGCCAGCATGGCCAATGGCTGGGGCTGATGGGAGTTGTAGGCAAAAAACATCTGGAGAGCTACTGTTGGCCACCCCTGACCTAGAGTACTGGGTTGTTTTGGGCCCCACATTTTAAGGATATAGACAAGCTGGAATGGGTCCAGAGGAGGGCGACGAAGATGGTGAGGGGTCTGGGGACCAAGTCCTATGAAGAAAGGTGGAAGGAGCTGGGCCTGTTTAGCCTGGAGAGGAGGTGGCTGAGAGGTGATAATATCACCATCAAGTACTTGAAAGGCTCTCTGATGGGCTGGAATTGTTTTCTGTGGCCCCAGAAGGTAGGACCAGAACCAATGGGGTGAAAAAATCAAGAGTTTCTGGCTCAACATTAGAAAGAACTTCCTGAGAGTTAGAGCAGTTCCTCAGTGGAACAGGCTTCCTCCTCAGGAGGTGGTGGGCTCTCCTTCCTTGGAGGTTTTTAAAGAGAGGCTGTATGGCCATCTGACAGCAATGCTGATTGTGTGAACTTAGGCAGGTCATGAGGAGGGCAGGGAAGGTTGCATCAGTGCGTCGTTCTTGTGGCTCTTTCTTACATGCCCATGGAAATGCTGTTTGTTACTTTGGGGTGAGGCATCAAGTTTTCTCCAGACCAGTTTGGCAAGGGATCAAAGAGGGTGGGTTTTGGGGGGTGTTTTTTTTGCCTTCTTCTGAGCATGGAGCAGGGTCACTGGAGGGGGGGGAGGTATTTGTGAATTTCCTGCATTGTGCAGGGGTTGGACTAGATGACCTTGGAGGTCCCCTCCAGCTTTTTCTGATATACTATTAGACTGAATCATCTGTCCCACTGTAATAGTAAAATAGTATATGTAGCAATGTATCCTTATGAAAAACTTTATGACCCATTAAAACCAGAATACTGGAACGCATTTCACAGTCACAGTGCGACAGGAACTCCCATTATCCGGGCTTGATCACACTTCTGACGAACTTAAATCCTGTGTGCAGTATAAACATTTGTCATAACTTCACTATGAGGATGCCTACAAACTTTTACTTAGAAGAAGATGATATTGGATTTATATCCCGCCCTCCACTCCGAAGAGTCTCAGAGGGGCTCACAATCTCCTTTACCTTCTTCCCCCACAACAAACACCCTGTGAGGTGGGTGGGGCTGGAGAGGGCTCTCACAGCAGCTGCCCTTTCAAGGACAACCTCTGCCAGAGCTATGGCTGACCCAAGGCCATTCCAGCAGGTGCAAGTGGAGGAGTGGGGAATCAAACCCGGTTCTCCCAGATAAGAGTCCGCACACTTAACCACTACACCAAACTGGCTCTTAGAAAAGAAGCATGCTAGAGATTCAAGTTTCAAGCACACGCCTCACAGTTTAAATGCTAATTTAGAATTTTCTTCATGGCTATAAAATGTACAGGTTCCCATTAAGAGTTACGACAGTCGCATACAATTTACATGGCCATTATCCTGAAAAAATAATTGTCTTTCTGGACACTAGCTAAGCACCCTACTAAAAAATTGTAAAGATAAGGAAGACAGTTACTGAGCGATGAGGATAATGACTCAACAGTGAGAGTTTCATGGTCAACATTGGGGTAAGCTTATTTCTGTAATACTGCAGTTCAAAGTCTCTGCTCACGACCTGAGTTCAATCCCAGCAGAAGCTGGGTTCAGGTAGCCGGCTCCAGGTTGACTCAGCCTTCCATCCTTCCGAGGTCGGTCAAATGAGAACCCAGCTTGCTGGGAGGAAAGCGTAGAGGACTGGGGAAGGCAATGGCAAACCACCCCGTAGAAAAATCTGTTGTGAAAACGTGAAAGCAACGTCACCCCAGAGTCGGAAACGACTGGTGCTTGCACAGGGGACTTCCCTTACCTTTAAGCTTATTTCTATGACCTTATTGCTTTTGAACACAGAGAATAGCACAGCATTTCTCAGATAATCTTTATTCATATACAATTACAAACGATAATATGAAGACACTAATGAAGCTTTGATAAAAAATACACAAACACACTCCGTATTCTGAAAAGGCACGTTGCACAGTTGAGTTTAGCAGTTTGGCAGCTTTATTTTTTAAATTATTTTTAAACGCTGAAGAACAACTAAATTTTAAACAGATATTCGCCGTTAGTAACTGCCGGCAACCAACATTGGCAGGGAGCTACGATGTTTAAATCATTTGACCTTGGCCCGAAAGAGACAGACTTTGGTTACATTTTTGCCGACTGCCTTGCTTGTATCTGTATCTGTTCTGTTATAAGCGATATGTTGTAGTGCTTGTGGACTTATATGCTTTTTGCAATCCTTACATTGTGCGCATAAGATTATAGGGTCTATGAGAGCACATGTGACATGGGGGCAGATTCCCATGCAGTGTGGGGTGGGCCCAACCATATTAGGCAGTTGCCTTTTCTTTGGCTGGCTCATCATATGAAGGGGGCACTTCTGGAAGGGGGGCTTCCGGATCCCCAATTGGGACGTAGTCTTCACTGTTAGCCTGTAAATAAACGGGAAGAGTAAAAGAGGAGTCATTGCTAGAGAAGGAAGAAGAAGAGGAAGAAGAAGAAGAGGAAGAAGAAGAAGAAATTGGATTTATATCCCGCCCTCCACTCCGAAGAGTCTCAGAGCGGCTCACAATCTCCTTTCCCTTCCTCCCCCACAACAGTCACCCTGTGAGGTGGGTGGGGCTGGAGAGGGCTCTCACAGCAGCTGCCCTTTCAAAGACAACCTCTGCCAGAGCTATGGCTGACCCAAGGCCATTCCAGCAGGTGCAAGTGGAGGAGTGGGGAATCAAACCCGGTTCCCCCAGATAAGAGTCCGCGCACTTAACCACTACACCAAACTGGCTCTCTATTAGAGCTATGGCTGACCCAAGGCCATTCCAGCAGCTGCAAGGGGAGGAGTGGGGAATCAAACCCGGTTCTCCCAGATAAGAGTCCGCACACTTAACCACTACATCCAACTGGCTCTCTATTAGAGCTATGGCTGCCCCAAGGCCATTCCTTGGAGCCGCCATCTACTATACGATCATGGAAGCCGCCATCTACTATACGATTATGGAACCATCTAAACTGGCAGAACCAGCGCCAAACAAGTTTACTGCTGCCAGATTTATTCTATGTAATGAATTATGTATTTTAAATATTTTAACTTAATTAACTGGTTTTTATTTTTAACTTCTTTAATTGTTAAATTTTAAAGTTTTATCCTTTGTTAAATATGTGAAATGTTGTTAGCCGCCCTGAGCCGCCTAGGCGGGGAGGGCGGGATATAAATGTAAATATAAATAAATAAATAAATAAAATATAAATTCCAGCAGCTGCAAGGGGAGGAGTGGGGAATCAAACCCGGTTCTCCCAGATAAGAGTCCACACACTTAACCACTACATCCAACTGGCTCTCTATTAGAGCTATGGCTGCCCCAAGGCCATTCCAGCAGCTGCAAGGGGAGGAGTGGGGAATCAAACCCGGTTCTCCCAGATAAGAGTCCGCACACTTAACCACTACACCAAACTGGAAGAAAAGGCCATGGCCAACGCTGGCCAGCACTGGCTTGCTGTACCTCAGAGTCCTGTGACAAAACACCCTCCAAAGCACACAACTTCACTACTGTCCATAGGATGATATCAAATTCATTCAATATAGCCCAACGGTAATGCAAAACCGGTCCGTTCTCATTTCGGATCCTGATGATCCTTTCTCTTGGACCGTTTTTGGATGCAGTAGTCTGATTGTGCCTTATTTCCTTATTATTCACTGTTTTCCAGGCTGTCACTAATTTATTTCTCTCTCAGAACGCTACTGTTCCTCTTCCATCTCTCAGCATTTCATTGTGTTCCTGAGAGAGGGAAAAAGAACAGTAGCGTTCTGAGAGAGAAAAAAATTAGAGAGAGCCTGGAAAACAGTGAATAATAAGGAAAAAAGAAAAGTACCGTTCTGAGAGAGAACTAAATTAGAGAAAGCCTGGAAAACAGTGAATAATAAAGAAAAATGAAAAGTAGCATTCTGAGAGAGAAATAAATTAAAGCCTGGAAAACAGTGAATAATAAGGAAAAATGAGAAGTAGCGTTCTGAGAGAGAAATAAATTAGAGAAAGCCTGGAAAACAGTGAATAATAAGGAAATAAGGCACCATCAGACTACTGCATCCAAAATTAATAAGACGGTCCCAGAGGAAGGATCACAAGGATCTGAAATGAGAACGGACCGGTTTTGCATCATTGTTGCTGTATTGAATGAATTTGATATCATCCTATGGCAGCAGTGAAGTTGTGTGCTTTGGAGGGTATTTTGTCACTGAAATTCACATTGTATTGTAATATACTGTAGTAATGGAAAGTATTGCAACTATATTTTGACATTGTTTTGTAACACGGAGAGTACTTTTACTGTTTTGTAACACGGAGGGACGGTAGCTCAGTGAGCATTTGCTTGGTAAGCAGAGGGTCCCAGGCTCAATCCCCGGCATCTCCAGCTAAAAAGGGCCCAGGCAAGCAGGCGTGAAAAACCTCAGTCACCCTGGAGAACCATGAATAGGGCTGTGGCTCAGTGGCAGAGCATCTGCTTGGTGAGCAGAAGGTCCCAGGTTCTATCCCCGGCATCTCCAACTAAAAAGGGTCCAGGCAAGTAGGCGTGGAAAACCTCAGCTTGAGACCCTGGAGAGCCGCTGCCAGTCTGAGAAGACAATACTGACTTTGATGGACCAAGGGTCTGATTCAGTAGAAGGCAGCTTCATATGTTCATATATATATTTCCTGATTGCAAACCTCTGTGGTCCCAGTGTTGTTTGACGTACCTCAGAGTCCTGGCTTAGGTGAGGCAGGGCCACTGCTTAAAGAGCGTCTGGACATGCCTGGTGACCTCACGGTTCACGGAAATTCTCCTGGGAATAGGGTTGCCAATCCCCAGGTAGGGGCAGGGGATCCCTCGGTTTGGAGGCCCTCCCCCGCTTCTGGGTCATCAGAAAGTGGGAGGAGGGGAGGGAAATGTCTGCTGGGAACTCTGTTATTCCCGAGAGGTTGTACGCCACCCTGAGCTTGCCTCGGCGGGGAAGGCGGGGTGTAAATTTAATAAACTTAAACTATGGAGACTTAGTCACATAGGAAATAATGGAGAATTGACCTGCGGGTATCTGGGGGAGGGCTTGTTTTTTGAGGTAGAGGCACCAAATTTTCAGTATAGCAGCCAGTGCTTCTCCCCAAAATACCCCCCAAGTTTCAAAAAGATTGGACCAGGGGGTCCAGTTCTATGAACTCCAAAAGAAGGTGCCCCTATCTTTATTTCCTATGTAAAGGAAAGGCCCCCTGTGCAAGCACCAGTCGTTTCCGACTCTGGGGTGATGTTGCTTTCACAAAGTTTTCAGGGCAGACTTTTTACGGGGTGGTTTGCCATTGCCTTCCCCAGTCATCTATTCTACACTTTCCCCCCAGCAAGCTGGGGACTCATTTGACCGACCTCGGAAGGATGGAAGGCTGAGTTATCTTGGGCCGGCTACCTGAATCCAGCTTCCGCCGGAATCGAACTCACGTCGTGAGCAGAGAGTTCAGACCACAGTACTGCAGTACTGCTGCTTTACCACTCTGCGCCACGAGGCCGCTATTTCCTATGGAAGGAAGGCATTAAAAAAGGTGTGTGGTCCCTTTCAATGTGATGGCCAGAACTCCCCTCATAATGCCCCTGTATAAATCGATGGTGCGGTCTCATTTGGAGTACTGTGTGCAGTTCTGGTCGCCGCACCTCAAAAAGGATATTATAGCATTGGAGAAAGTCCAGAAAAGAGCACCTCGAATGATTAAAGGGCTGGAACACTTTCCCTATGAAGAAAGGTTGAAACGCTTGGGGCTCTTTAGCTTGGAGAAACGTTGACTGCGGGGTGACATGATAGAGGTTTACAAGATAATGCATGGGATGGAGAAAGTAGAGAAATAAGTCCTTTTCTCCCTTTCTCACAATACAAGAACTCGTGGGCATTCGATGAAATTGCTGAGCAGACAGGTTAAAACGGATAAAAGGAAGTACTTCTTCACCCAAAGGGTGATTAACATGTGGAATTCACTGCCACAGGAGGTGGTGGCGGCCACAAGCATAGCCACCTTCAAGAGGGGTTTAGATAAAAATATGGAGCAGAGGTCCATCAGTGGCTATTAGCCACAGTGTGTGTGTGTGTGTGTGTGCGTGTGTGTGTGTAATTGTTTTGGCCACTGTGTGACACAGAGTGTTGGACTGGATGGGCCATTGGCCTGATCTAACATGACTTCTATTATGTTCTTATGTTCTCCCTTAGGAGTTGAATTAGGATTCTCAAACCCTTGCTCTTGGCTCCACCCCCAATGTCTCCTGGCTCCACCCCCAAATTCCCCAGATATTTCTTGAATTGGACTTGGCAACCCTCCCTGGGAAGAACGGCACTGACTTCCGGGAGGCATTTTCCTTCCCAGAGGATCCCACATCCTCCCTCCTCCCCCACCCGCCACGCACTCCCTCCAAATACCCGTAGGGTGCAGCAGAGAAGGCGCAGGCCGTATCCAAAGCAGAAGAGGGCGATTCCCAGAGCGGCCACAGATGAAATCAGCAGCAGGATCTCAACACCACCAACAACCTTCTGGAGAGGAAAAACAAAAAGGACTGGATTGAGGAAAGCCCCTGAGAGTCCTTTCCCAACACTTGCTTCCTCCTTCTCTTTCTTCTCTATTTGTTCCAGACTCTTGTGAAGTAAACCTAGGGTTGACAATCCCCAGGTGGGGACAGGGGATCCCTCAATTTGGAGGCCCTCCCCCTGCTTCAGGGTCATCAGAAAGCTGGGGGGGGGATGTCTGCTGGGCACTCCATTATTCCCTATGAAGACCGATTCCCATAGCGTATAATGGAGAATCTGTGGTTATCTGGGGGTCGGGGAGCTGTTTTTTGAGATAGAGGCACCAAATTTGCAGCATAGCATCCAATGCCTCTCCTCAAAACATCCTCCAAGTTTCAAAAATATTGGGCCAGGGGGTCCAATTCTATGAGCCCCCAAAGAAGGTGCCCCTATCCTTCGTTATTTCCAATGGAGGGAAGGCATTTAAAAGGTGTGTGGTCCCTTTAAAATGCGACGGCCAGAACTCCCTTTGGAGTTCAAGTTTAGCTGAATGCTTTTTAATAGAGGTTGAGATTCGCCTTCTTATCTTGCTGTATCGGACGTGACTCAAATATACAGTGGCCCTCTGTGACTTCTGATGAAGTTAAAGAACTAATTTTGCAATTGAAATCAGGTAAAGCTGCAGGACCAGATGAAATCCTAAAGTAAGATCCAGATTGGTGGGCTACTCCATTCACATCTCTCTTTACTAGTATTGACAGAACAGGCATAATTCCTAAAGCCTGGCTTAATTCAATAGTGGTTCCAATTTATAAAAAAGGAGATCCCGCCATTCCAAATAATTACATGCCGATTAGTCTCCTATCTACCATTGGCAAATTATATTCTAAGTATCTGCTGAGGAAACTTGAACAATGGATGACACAAGAAAAAATTCTTGGTCCGGAACAACTGGGTTTTTGTAAAGGCAAAACTACTCTTGATCACTGTAATACTTTGTCCCATCTAATTTCCAAATACACTATTAGGAAAAAGATGAAATTGTATGCAGCCTTTTTAGACTTAAAGGGAGCATTTGATTCAATTCACAGAGACCTGCTTTGGGCCAAACTGGAACAAACAAGTATTGATAAAAGACTCCTTATGCTCATTAAAAAATTATATACTTCCAACTTTTGTCAAGTCAAATGCTCTTTATCAGGCAATCTTACGTCAAAAATCCCGTTAAGAAAGGGGGTTAAACAAGGTTGTGTGTTGGCCCCTTTTTTTGTTTAACCTCTTTCTTAATGATCTTGCTCCCTTTTTGTCAGATACTGACCATTATAGTCCAAAACTTGGTGCCAGACACATTCCCTTACAGTTATATGCGGACGATACAGTCTTACTATCTTGTTCCAGAATTGGATTAAAACGTTTGCTTGTTTGCTGTATCACCTTCCTTAACAACAATAAGCTCCTATTGAACTATGACAAATCTAAAATTGTTGTATTTTCCAAATCTTGGAAACCAACTAAATGGTTAATAGGCAGCAGAGATAGAACAAGTAAAATACTACAAATACCTAGGAATTCATTTCCAATATAACACACTTTGGACTAATCACCGTAACTGTATAATTAAGTCAGTCAATGTTAACGTTGCAGCTATCCAGCACTTCTTTTACAGCAGAGGCAATCAGTTTATCCCAGCTGTGCTAAAAATCTTTAAGGCTAAAGTGATACTGCAGCTTTTATATGGGGTCCCAGTGTGGATCACAGCCTTGGATAACAACACTGAAGGTGTCCAATCAAAATTCCTATGGAAAATCCTGGGATTCCCAAAGTGCGTACCATATGCAGTTTTATGTTTAGAAACAGGGACGAATCTTGTGGAAACACAAGCATGGCTAATGTCACTTAAATATTGGTTATGGCTACATTTCCACTCTGATTCAGAGAGCCTTTTTATATCAACTGCTCTCAGAATCTAATATGTCAAACTGGCGAGTATTTATTGAGAGGACAATTAAGTCTATGGACATTGATTTAGATTCACTTCTTAAGCTATCCATAAAAAATGCATTCTTGAAACTTAAGCTCAGAATCTTAGATATCGAAATGCAAACGTTATATAGCCTGGCCAACAAGTCCTGCTCCCCGCTGAATTTCGAACTTCCTCTCTCAGTAGGGAAATCAGCGTCATATTTCTCCTCTCTGCAAGCTCCACAGCAACGGCGTGCGTTCTCGTTAACGAGATGTAATGCATTACCATCTGCTATCTTATTTGGTAGATTTAACAGGATTGAGTACTCTAATAGGCATTGTCTTTGTAATCCCAAGTGTATCGAAACTATTTCCCATGTATTATTGAACTGTCCCCTTTATGATGATATTCGTCGTATACATCTGAAAGATACCTTAGCAGATATGTTGGGCTGTGCTGATTCAGGCAAAGTCCACAAACTTTTAAATGACACTTGCTCTGAGTTAGCTTTAACGGTTGCTCGATTTCTTCAACAGGCCATGGAAATCCGACAGAGAATGGTTCTGGAAGGGCCATATTTTATTTGTTTTAATTATTTAATTTTGCTAAACTTGAAATCATATATATTTTACTTATTTTATGTATATTAGCTTCCCTACGTACTCTATTACCTAGGATTTTATATTATTTATATTGCTATTTTTACTGCTAAATCTGTTCTATGCCAATAAAGGCTTGCTGTTGCTCTTGCTATATCGGATGTGACTCATATACACATGCTGGTGGTTTGTTATCTCCTATTTAGTGATGAACCAGTGAGTTAATCTAGATAATAATCGCATGATTTAAGATTTAGCAAAAGGTGATATTTTTTCTATAAAAACGCACTCCTGTGACCAGACAATCAGAGTTCTCTAGATGTAAGACTCAGGACAAGACCAGATGAGCACTGAGGTCAGCCGGAAAAAACTTGCTGACTACTCCCGGGCCGAGAGAGGTGAAGCTGCAATGTACCCGTAACTGGGCCTTCTCCTCTGTAGCCCCGAGCCTATGGAACCAACTTCCAGAGGAAATGCGGGCCCTGCGAGACCTTGAACAATTCCGCAGGGCCTGCAAGACCTTCCTCTTCCGACTGGCTTTTGCTGACGAAGAAAGAAATTGCTAATGATAATCGCCATCCTAAAAGAACAGTATTAGCACTTTTATTAACTTAATTAACTAATTTTTAAACTTAATCAGAATTTTAATGCTTAAATGTAATTTTGTGTTTTTTGCTTTCTTTGTATAATTGAAATTTGTATGATATTGTTAGCCGCCCTGAGCCTGCTTCGGCGGGGAGGGCGGGATACAAATAAAATTATCTAATCTAATCTAATCTAATCTAATCATGAGATTTCGGGGCTCCTAATCCCAAAAGCAGCAAGACAAAAAGCTGAAACCTGATTTGCTTTTAAACTATTATTTGCTATAATCTGATTTAGCAGCTCTAGAAACTCTAAGGATGTTTGCATGTCTCTTTTTATAGGTAAGAATCCGCACACTTAACCACAAGAAGACGACGACTGCAGATTTATACCCCACCCTTCTCTCTGAATCAGAGACGCAGAGCGGTTTACAATCTCCTATATCTTCTACCCCTACAACAGACACCCTGTGAGTGGGTGGGGCTGAGAGGGCTCTCCCAGCAGCTGCCCTTTCAAGGACATCCTCTGCCAGAGCTATGGCTGACACAAGGCCATGCTAGCAGGTGCAAGTGGAGGAGTGGGGAATCAAGCCCGGTTCTCCCAGATAAGAGTCCGCACACTTAACCACTACACCAAACTGGCTCTCTTATAAAAGCCCTTCCCTGCAGGGACTTCTGGTTCAGCCCCAAGAAGCAGAAAAGGGCTCGACTTGGTTCCCCACCCCTCCCTCCAGGCTGCGACGACCTCTGACCTTGCAAGGCACAGCCATCAACACATCAGCAGGCCCAACTCCTGCAAGTCTGAGCCCCACCCCCCCGGAAACACTGGGGATGCAACCCCCCAGCCCAGACCTCGGTGGGCTCAGAGGAGGATCTGCTCACCAGCAGGCTCATCATCTGTTTCCTGCATCTTGTCACCCTCTCGAGATAATCAGGGCTCAAGCTGGGCCTCCATGACCCATAACCTCTATACTCGCTGCAGCTGCTGTCCACCCAGTAGGGAATGTACTGCAGGTGTGGCAGATCCGCCACTCCCAAGGCCAAGCCCACGAAGCCGGCCACCACACTGGCCAAGTTGAAGATGAGAGCCAAGAGGACCTGGCGGGGGGAGAGAAAAAATGTCCAGGAATGTGAATTTCCAGAGGAGGGGGAGTGTCCCAGGCCCAGGGAGCCCCTGCTCTTGGAGTTGGGGGGGACAGTAGAGGAATGGATCTCAGAATAGCCCCCCCCAGTCACTCACCCAGCAGCAGCCCCCACATCTCTCACTCAGCACACACAAGGAGCCGGACACCGCAAACTGTGAAGGAAAGGAAAGACATGGTGGGTGGGGACAGCAAGACCTCCCTCCCTTCCAAGGGGCGCCAACCTCCCATTTTGCCAGCTCTTAGGACATGAACATATATGAAGCTGCCTTCTACTGAATCAGACTCTCAGTCCATCAAAGTCAGTCTTGTCTACTCAGACTGGCAGCGGCTCTCCAGCTGAGGTTTTTCACTCCAACTTGCCTGGACCCTTTTTAGTTTAAGATGCTGGGGATTGAACCTGGGACCTTCTGCTTACCGCTGAGCCACCATCCCTCCCTTAAAGTTGCCTTCATTCCTTGTGAACATATGAAGCTGTCTTATACTGAATCAGACTCTCAGTCCATCAAAGTCAGTATTGTCTACTCAGACTGGCAGCGGCTCTCCAGGGTCTCAAGCTGAGGCTTTTCACACCTACTTGCCTGGACCCTTTTGAGTTGGAGATGCTGGGGATTGAACCTGGGACCTTCTGCTTACCAAGCAGATGCTCTACCACTGAGCCACCGTCCTTCCCCTCAACAACAAAGTCGAAAAGATGGAAGCAAGCTTGGAGAATATGCACCCCCACCCTGGCGGCTGGTCCACAGCTCCTGCCCGGGAAAGAGATCAAGGTCGGTCCTTTGCCCCCCCACCTCCGTCCTGAGCTGGGAGGGAAAGGAGTTGGGCATTTGCCGCCTGGATGCCCAGACCGCAGGGACTCTCCCCATTCTGCCGAGGCTTCGATTCTTCTTTCAGAGCCCCCCCTCAATACTCACCAAGCTCCCCATCCAGAAAGGGGACCCATAATATTGCATTGTGAAATGGTCCTGCAAGAGACAGAGGACTCCCCCGAGGCCGAGGCACATGATTCCAAGCAGGATCTGGGCCCCCTGCAAGGGAAAACACAACCCGGTCAGCGCCAGGGGGAGGGGCTCACAGGCTGGCCCCTGGGAAACCGCAGAGGTGTGAGAGAATCGCTTCTTCTCCCCCCCCCTCCTCCCAGCTTTCCCCCATCGCTGACTTCCAATCAACTCTGCAAGGGAGAACCAGTCCTGAAGGTCACAGAGGAGATGTCTCTGAGCATGTACAGAATACCCTTTCCTCAGGCTGAGCATCAGCAGCGTAGCGAGACAGAAGGGCCTGCCCTTGTTTGGTGCACAGAGTGGCTGGAGTTTCAGGCTGAGAGTGAACCCCTGCCCCTCCCTCTTCAGACAGGAAGCCGAGGGTGCCCCTCCTTCAAGTAGGGCCACCAGCCCTCCCCTCATGCCCCCCATGGCCTTACCCCCAGCACTTTCTGCTCCCCATTGCATGAGGCTCTTCCAGGGGATGGGGCAGAGGCTGAAGACTCCGGGGTCTTGGGGGCAGGCGCCTTTTGCCAGGGCCATTTCCGGCCTGCGGCTGCCACGGCCTTGACCAGGTAGGCCAGCGAAGACTCCTGGCAGATGTTGACGTTCACGACAGTCTTGCCGGAGCCCTCGACGGAGACCTCAGTCCCGTTCACCTTCACGAGGCTGGTTGCCATCGCGCCCTCTCCTCAGGAGCCCAAGAGCAGCAGCAGAACACACCTGGCGGGACAGAAAGAGAAACGCCGGACGACGAGACAAAGCGAAACAGGGCATGAGTGTGGCATAGTTGGGAGACCTGGTGTGAGGATAAGTGTTGGAAGGGACCATGTAGCCCCCTATTGCCCAAGAGGTGGCTCCCAAGAGGAAGGGATGGTGGCTCAGTGGTAGAGTATCTGCTTGGTAAGCAGAAGGTCCCAGGTTCAATCCCCGGCATCTCCAACTAAAAAGGGTCCAGACAAGTAGGTGTGAAAAACCTCAGCTCAAGACCCTGGAGAGCCACTGCCAGTCTGAGTAGACAAGACTGACTTTGATGGACCGACAGTCTGATTCAATATAAAAAAAGGAAAGGTCCCCTGTGCAAGCATCAGTCGTTTCCGACTCTGGGGTGACGTTGCTTTCACAACGTTTTCACGGCAGGCTTTTTACAGGGTGGTTTGCCATTGCCTTCCCCAGTCACCTACACTTCCTCCCCAGCAAGCTGGGGACTCATTTTACTGACTTCAGAAGGATGGAAGGCTGAGCCAACCTCGGGCCAGCTACCTGAAAACCCAGCTTCCACCGGGGATCGAACTCAGGTCGTGAGCAGAGTTTAGGACTGCAGGACTGCAGCTTTAACCCTGCGCCACGGGGCTCTTCCATATAAGGCAGCTTCATATATATGTTCATATATATATAGGTGGAATCTAGAAAGCTTAGCCTTTGAAGGATGGTTTCTCGGATGAGGAAGGACAGAAGAATGTGACCAGCGTCTTCCTCTTTAGCCCCACTCTACTTGTCATGGCCTCCCCGAGGGAATCCTTGGGGCTGTATTCAGTCAGCCAGAATTTATTGTGTGTAGCTGTTGGCCTTTACATCATAAGACATATATACAAATGGTCAGTATCTAAAATTTTAAAATTACAGCTCTCTGTTGCATTTCTACACACATCATTAAATAACTTTCTCTTTTTGGGGGGTATTGTGTATATTTTAGGGGGGGGGGTGCGTATCTGCACCTGGGAAGTCATGTCAGCCTCTGGTGACTGACCCATACTGGGGGCCTGGAGGATATTCAGAGAAGTGGCTGAATACAGCCTGCCCCTGCCCCCCTGTCTGGGTATTCCAAGGAGGAGATTGGATTTATATCCTGACCTTCCCAGTTTGGTGTAGTGGTTAAGTGTGTGGACTCTTATCTGGGAGAACCGGGTTTGATTTCCCACTCCTCCACTTGTACCTGCTGGAATGGCCTTGGGTCAACCATAGCGCTAATAGAGAGTCCTTTTGGTGTAGTGGTTAAGTGTGTGAACTCTTATCTGGGAGAACCAGGTTTGATTCCCCACTCTCTCCACTTGTACCTGCTGGAATGGCTTTAGGTCAGCCATAGCTCTGGCAGAGATTGTCCTTGAGTCTCTGAGTCTCTGATTCAGAGAGAAGGGTGGAGTATAAATCTTCAATTTTTCTTCTTCTTCCTTGAAGTCTCAGAGTGGCTTACAATCTCTATTCCTTCCTCTCCCCACAACAGACACTCAGTGAGGCAGGTGGGGTCGAGAGAACTCTCCGAAAATTGCTCTCGAGAGGAACAGATCTGAGAGAGTGATGACTGACCCAAGGTCACTCCAGCAGGTATATATGGAGGAGATGGGAATCAAACCTGGTTCTGCCGGATGAGAGCTCTCACACTTAACCACTACACCAACCTGGAGGTCTCCCATCCAAGTACTAACCACAGTCATAAGAACATAAGAGAAGCCCTGTTGGATCAGGCCAATGGCCCATCCAGTCCAACACTCTGTCTCACATAAGAACATAAGAGAAGCCCTGTTGGATCAGGCCAATGGCCCCTCCAGTCCAACACTCTGTGTCACATAAGAACATAAGAGAAGCCCTGTTGGATCAGGCCAATGGCCCCTCCAGTCCAACTCTCTGTGTCACATAAGAACGTAAGAGAAGCCCTGTTGGATCAGGCCAATGGCCCCTCCAGTCCAACACTCTGTCACATAAGAGAAGCGATGTTGGATCAGGCCAGTGGCCCCTCCAGTCCAACACTCTGTGTCACATAAGAACATAAGAGAAGCCATGTTGGATCAGGCCAATGGCCCCTCCAGTCCAACACTCTGTGTCACACAGGGGCAAAAAAAACCCCCAGGTGCCATCTGGAGGTCCATCAGTGGAGCCAGGACACTAGAAGCCCTCCCACTCTCCCCTCCCCCAGCACCAAGAATACAGAGAACATAAGAGAAGCCATGTTGGATCAGGCCAATGGCCCATCCAGTCCAACACTCTGTGTCACACAGGGGCCAAAAAACCCAAGTGCCATCAGGAGGTCCACCAGTGTGGCTAGAAGCCTTCCCACTGTACCCCCCCCACCCCAGCACCAAGAATACAGAGCATCACTGCCCCAGACAGAGAGTTCCAACCATACGCTGTGACTAATAGCCACTGATGGACCTCTGCCCCATATACTTATCCAATCCCCACTTGAAGCTGTCTATGCTTGTGGCCGCCACCACCTCCTGTGGCAGTGAATTCCACGTGTTAATCACCCTTTGGGTGAAGAAGGACTTCCTTTTATCAGTTCTAACCCGACTGCTCAGCAATTTCATTGAATGTTTAGCTTCTGAGAGAAGGCTACCCAGGGCAGGGTATTCAACAGCTTTCTGGATGGTAACATTGGCTCTAATTTTCCTCACAGGAAGAGCATACAGATCGACCCTGTAAGAATTAAAAGGGTCAGCATCTGAAGGCAAAAAAAGCTGGTTTGTCAGGGTCAGAGATAAGCTGTGTGCTAGCTAAAATTTGATTAAGGCATTTTTTTCTGGGGTCCCACATACTGTGGGCAAACGAAGACACAGTGGACAAGGTCTTCCCACGGAGCCTCCACACAAAGCAGACACACTGATCGAATGGAATTCGATGAGCAACTCAGATGGCATGATCTGAAAACACAGCAATGTAGGTTTCATTCTTGTTATAGCGTATTACAACGCGGAGCAAATAAGAAGATCTAGAAAGGTCTTTTTAAACGATTGAATACCATGGGGCACATTTTTGCGGATGGATTAAAGATTTTTCAATGATGGTATCTTCTTCCCTCTTTAGTAACATCTTGTGCACATCTGTTCTAGAACAGACCGCTCCAAAACTAAACATCTAAAGTCAATTTATGCCAATATGGTTGTGGAAATCAATTTAAATAATTTCTACATGATGTTCCCCAATATTGCATTTGCTGAAGATAATTATTGGTAGCACTTGATTTTCACCTGACAAAGATCTACAAAACACTGGTGCTACCTAGGAGCCGTGTCCTGTTCTTCATTGGGACCTCTCTTAGAAGACAATGTTTTTGTCCAATCAACTTTCTGAAGTCTCTTAGAAGACACCTTATCTCCCACGAATATGAATTTCATAGCACTATTGTTGACCTCGTGGAATTAAATTTATGGACTACTCTTATATGGACTTCTAATATAGTATCTTATGGACTGTATCAGTGGTGGCCAAACTTGCTTAATATAAGAGAAGAAGAAAACACAGATTTATACCCTGCACTTCTCTCTGAATCAGAGCCTCAGAGTGGCTTACAATCTCCTTTATCTTCTTCCCCCACAAAAGACACCCTATAAGGTGGGTGGGGTTGAGAGAGCTCTGACAGAAGTTGCACTTTCAAGGATAATTCTGTGAGAGCTATGGCTGACTCAAGGCCATTCCAGCAGCTACAAGTGGAGGAGTGGGGAATCAAACCTGGTTCTAACCCTAACCCAGATAAGAGTCCGCACACTTAACCACTACACCCAACTGGTCCTCTATTAGAGCTATGGCTGACCCAAGGCCATTCCAGCAGGTGCAAGTGCAGGAGTGGGGAATCAAACCCTGTTCTCCCAGGTAAGAGTCTGCACACTTAACCACTACACCCAACTGGCTCTCTATTAGAGTTCTGGCTGACCCAAGGCCATTCCAGCAGCTGCAAGTGTAGGAGTGGGGAATCAAACCCGGTTCTCCCAGATGAGAGTCTGCACACTTAACCACTACACCAAACTGGCTCTCTATAGCTCTGGCTGACTCAAGGCCATTCCAGCAGCTGCAAGAGGAGGAGTGAGGAATCAAATCCATTTCTCCCAGATGAGAGTCCGCACACTTAACCACTACACCCAACTGGCTCTCTATTAGAGCTATGGCTGACCAAAGGCCATTCCAGCTGGTGCAAGTGGAGGAGTTGGGGATCAAACCCTGTTCTCCCAGATGAGAGTCTGCACACTTAGCCACACTTTACTACTACACCAAACTGGCTCTCATAAAATAAATGTCAGATGTCGGTCAGTCGGAAGGAAGGAAGGAAGGAAGGAAGGAAGGAAGGAAGGAAGGAAGGAAGGAAGGAAGGAAGGAAGGAAGGAAGGAAGGAAGGGAGGGAAGTGGAAAGAAAGCAACTTTAACTGCATTCTTCAAGCCACCACCTAACTTGGCGAAGTGATTTAAAGAGACAAATGCCTTCTTCAAGGCAGCCAATGGGACGGTGGGAGCTTCCGTGAGGTACACAATATGAATGAAAGGGCCACCTGTGGCTCCCAAGCTTCAGTTTGGCCGGACGCACACACCTGGCCGGGGGGGTGGGGGGGTGGGGAGGTGCAGGATCGTAGCCAGGATTTGAAAGGTCAGGGGGGAATTGATGCCCCCCAGCGCCCCACATGACCTTCCCTCTAGTTTTTTGATTCCGCCCTGAGCCATTCGTGGGAAGGGCGGGATATAAATCTCAAATAAATAAATAAATAAATAAAATTCCAGAGGCACCAAATTTGCAGCATAGCATCTGCTGCCTCTCCTAAAAAAAACCCCTCCAAGTTTCAAAAGGATTGGACCCGGGTGGGGGGGGCGGTGTCCAATTCTACGAGCCGCTTTTGGAGTTCAGTCGTGCTTGTCACACTCTTGGCCCTAGCTCCGCCCACAAAGTCTCCCGGCTCCGCCCCCCAAGTCCCCAGATATTTCTTGCATTGGACATGGCAACCCTAGCTGCAGACGTCACACCGCCGCCCGCAGTTTTTCGGCTGGGGGAAACTGCTCTCTCCCTCTCCCCTCCCTCCCTGCCTGCCTGCCCAAGCCCCTGATCCTGCTGGGGAGCTACGGGAGAGGAGAGGAGAGTCGCCCGGCCAGGGGGGGGGAGGGGACCAAGCGGCTCATTGCATCCGAGAGAATCTGCCGGCCTTACCTGGAGCTGCTCGGCGGCCTGCGGAGAACTCAGCCCAAACAGCTGGCCAGCCCCCCAATACCGCTGGGGTTTGTGGGAGTGGTAGTTTCCTGCGAAAGTCCTCCACAGCCTGAAAAGCTTTAGGAGAGGAGGAGAAGACTTGCAGATTTATACCCCGCCCTTCTCCCCGAATCAGAGACTCAGAGCGGCTTGCAATCTCCTATATCTCCTCCCCCCACAACAGACACCCTGTGAGGTGGGTGGGGCTGAGAGGGCTCTCCCAGCAGCTGCCCTTTAAAGGACAACCTCTGCCAGAGCTATGGCTGACCCAAGGCCATTCCAGCAGCTGCAAGTGTTGGAGTGGGGAATCAAACCCGGTTCTCCCAGATAAGAGTCCATGCACTTAACCATTACACCCAATTGGCTCTCTATTAGAGCTATGGCTGACCCAAGACCATTCCAGCAGCTGCAAGCGGAGGAGTGGGGAATCAAACCCGGTTCTCCCAGATAAGAGTCCACACACTTAACCACTACACCAAACTGGCTCTCTATTAGAGCTATGGCTGACCCAAGGCTATCCCAGCAGCTGCAAGGGGGGGAGGGGGGCATCAAACCCCGTTCTCCCAGATAAGAGAGCTATGGCTGACCCAAGGCCATTCCAGCAGCTGCAAATGGAGAAGTGGGGAATCAAAACCTGGTTCTCCCAGATAAGAGAGCTCTGGCTGACCCAAGGCCATTCCAGCAGCTGCAAATGGAGAAGTGGGGAATCAAAACCTGGTTCTCCCAGATAAGAGAGCTCTGGCTGACCCAAGGCCATTCCAGCAGCTGCAAGTGGAGGCGTGGGGAATCAAACTCTGTTCTCCCAGATAAGAGTCCGCACACTTAACCACTACACCCAACTGGCTCTCTATTAGAGCTGTGGTGGCTGACCCAAGGCCATTCCAGCTGCTGCAAGAGGAGGAGTGGGGAATCAAACCCGGTTCTCCCAGATGAGAGTCTGCACACTTAACCACTACATCAAACTAACTCTCTAGGAGTGGCCAACAATGTTCCCTCTAAGCTGCAGGGTATTGTGAGCAAAAATTTTACTTTGTGAGCTACTGGTATTAAAGTTGTGAGCTCCTGCATCAATGAATGTGCTCAGGGGTCATCCTTCCTGAGCTAAGACAATAATGTGTGAGCTGGAGGCTAAAAATCTGTGCGCTAGCTCACGCTAACTCAGCTTATAGGGAACACTGGTCACAAGTTCTCTCAGAGCTGTTCCTCTTAAGAGCAGTTTATGTCAAAGTTCTTTCGGCCCCATCGACCTCCCAGGGCATGGGAGATTGTAAGCCACTGTGAGATTCCTTCTTTTGTTCAAGATTATTGTGTATGATAATTTACTGCTCATCCTCTACCTATATGTATAGGACTGAGCATTTCCATTTTTTATTCTGTCTCCATTCAAATTGGCTCTTCCTGGTATGGCAACTAACCTACCCCCATGTAACCCCTACCCCACCCTCTCTTTTCCTATCTAGATAGATCCAAATGGACAGCCGTGCTGGTCTGAAGCAATAGAACAAAGTTCAACCTTTTTCATATTGGGTTCTAACTTTGTGCTACTTTGCACTCTGAACCACTGCCCACCAGCTATATATAGCACTGCTGATCGTACCCCATTTCATCATCTGATGAAGTTTACATGCACACAAAAACTTATATTCTCAATGAAACTTTGCCTGACTAAACTCCAGCTTTGCTCTGTCTCAGGGGTGACCAAAGTTGCTTAATGTGAGAGCCACAGAGAATAAACGTCAGACGTTTGAGAGCCGCAAGACATGAATTTTAGGTGTTTGAGAGCAGTCAGGCAGGAAGGTAGATGAGGGAGAAGAGGTGGAAAGAAAGCAACTTTAACTGCATTCTTCAAGCAACCACCTGGCTTGACAGTGATTTAAGGAGACAAATGCCTTCTTCAAAGCAGCCAATGGGAGCTGAGAGCCACACAATATATGTGTAAAGCAGTAGACAAGTAGCACCTTTAAGACCAGCTAAGTTTTATTCAGAATGTAAGCTTTCGTATGCTTTAAGCAGACTTCATCAGACAAAATTGGAATGGCAAGCCGTCTTTAAATATAGAGAAAGTGGGCAGTGAGTTGGTATGTAGAGTCATGGGAATGTTTTTAGCAGATTAAAAGAATCACAAATTGGGACCTGTGTTTGTTAATATTGTTAACTGGGCTGTATTAACAGTGCAGGGTGATAAAAAGCATGCCATCGGTGTGAAGTGCCATAAATCTGGGTGTCATTCTGGCTTCATCAGTTGTGGGTTTAAACGGAGGGCATTAGTATCTCAAGAGGTTATAACATCATTCTAGCTTGCCATTAGAAAAAAAAGAATACATTAAAATATAGTGGAAGATGGGTTAGTATATGTAATAAGATAAACAGCCAATATGCATATTTGAGTACGTCAATAGAAAAATACAATGTATGTGTGAAAGAGCCACAGTTTGGCTACCCCTGGTCTATCTCTTCCTATCTGTAATAGGTGAGGAAAGGAAAGGAAAGGAAAGGAAAGGAAAGGCCCCCTGTGCAAGCACCAGTCGTTTCCGACTCTGGGGTGATGTTGCTTTCACAACGTTTTCACGGCAGACTTTTTATGAGGTGGTTTGCCATTGCCTTCCCCAGTCATCTACACTTTTCCTACAGCAAGCTGGGGACTCATTTGACCGACCTCGGAAGAATGGAAGCCTGAGTCAACCTCGAGCCAGCTATCTGAAAACCCAGCTTCCACCAGGGATCGAACTCAGGTTGAGAGCAGAGTTTAGGACTGCTGTACTGCAGCTTTAACACTCTGCGCCACGGGGCTCTTAATAGGTGAGGAGGACAAATCAGGTGTGGCCAATGGCAGCTCTCCAGATGTTTTTTGCCTACAACTCCCATCAGCCCCAACCGTTGACCATTCTGGCTGGGGCTGATGGGAGTTGTAGGCAAAAAAAAAATCTGGCGAACTACCGTTGCTATTTCACCATATCTCAAAAAGCGACTTGCACAGGAAAGCTGTGATTGGCCCCTGCTGCTATCAAACACAAAAACTAGGCCGCAATGTCTTGCGCGCGTTCTCTACTGGTTTCTTAAGGCTGGTGGGTGGGGCTTATTGCTTGCTCCCCCTTGGCGAATCAGAGCGAACGTTTCTCCTTCGCCTTCGGCGTGTGGGTTGGGCTTAGACGCGGGGGAAGGCAGGCGAAAACTGACAGCGCGTGCTTGATTGGTCGTTTGAAAACGGCTTTCCCGTTCTATTGGCGGCCGAGGTTGTCTGTCCTTCCAGCTCTCCGAGGGGCGGCAGTGCGCGCGCTTGGCGCCGTTCCGACTCTCCCATTGGTGGATCCTGCTTTTGGCGGGAGGACGCGAAACCTTCCCGTAGTGGGCGGATCCCGGCTGAGGGCAGCAACAAAGGGGCGCCTCCTCGCGCGCGCGCGCGCCCCCGCAACGCTTCAGTTGGCTGCGACTCGAGGGGGGGGGCGTCTCTCGGCTACGGGGGGCCGGAAGGGTCATTTCGCCTCCGAGTGTCGAGGCGGCAAGAGGAGGAAGGCGCCCTCCTTCCCGGCCCAACCTCGCCCCGCCATGGAGGCCGGTCCCCCTGCCTCGCCGCGGGCCTCCCACCGCCGCCGCCTCCTCCTCCTCGGGCCCCAGCATCAGCGCTGTCCCGCGCAGGCCTCAGTGGGCCACCGGATGGACCCGGACCGCGGCGGGTGAGTCAGGCAGGCCCCGGACGGTCACGTGGCAGGAGGTTTGGCCGCCTCCCATGGGTTGAGGAGCCAGGCTCATGGCCAGCCTTCAAGCTTTCCCACTGCAGTAAATAATGCCTTCTGCAGCTGGGTTTTTGCAATTCTTACGCAGGGAAAAAAAACCCACTTGCAAAACATCATTTAGTGTAGATGGATCCCATTCGTTTTGCAGCTGTAGATAGAGCCAATGCGTTTTGCAGCTGGGTGTTTGGAATTCTTAATATAGCAAAGAAATCCAGTTGTAAAACATCATTTAGTGTAGATGGATCCCATTCGTTTTGCAGCTGTAGATAGATCCAATGCGTTTTGCAGCTGGGTATTTGGAATTCTTATATAGCAAAGAAATCCAGTTGCAAAACATCATTCAGTGTTGATGGATCCCATGCGTTTTGCAGCTGTAGATAGAGCCAATGCGTTTTGCAGCTGGGTTTTTGCAATTCTTATGCCGTTAAAAAATCCAGTTGCAAAACATCATTCAGTATACATGGATCCCTTGCGTTTTGCTGCTGTAGATAGAGCCAATGCGTTTTGCAGCTGGGTTTTTGCAATTCTTAGGCAGGAAAAAAAAATCCACTTGCAAAACATCATTTAGTGTAGATGGATCTCATGCGTTTTGCAGCTGTAGATAGAGCCAATGCCTTTTGCAGCTGGGTTTTTGCAATTCTTACGCCGTTAAAAAATCCAGTTGCAAAACATCATTCAGTATACATGGATCCCTTGCGTTTTGCTGCTGTAGATAGAGCCAATGCGTTTTGCAGCTGGGTTTTTGCAATTCTTAGGCAGGAAAAAAAATCCACTTGCAAAACATCATTTAGTGTAGATGGATCTCATGCGTTTTGCAGCTGTAGATAGAGCCAATGCCTTTTGCAGCTGGGTTTTTGCAATTCTTATATAGCAAAGAAATCCAGTTGCAAAACATAATTCAGTGTAGATGGATCCCATGCGTTTTGCAGCTGTAGATAGAGCCGATGCATTTTGCAGCTGGGTTTTTGCAATTCTGCCGTCTTGCAGTACAGGAGTTTACTTGAAAAATGCAGTGAAACTGATACAGAGAGATCCCAAATGGAGGCCACGGAAGAGGCAGCAACACCAAAGAGCTGGAATAGTTTTGTGGCAGGAATGTTGGTCTGTGGGCATCCAGGTCCAATCAGCCTCATCCACACACCATTTCTTACCTTAAGCCACCCTTCAGAAGTGAAAGAGTTAAGGCTGTGGGGTAGGAATTCATGTATGCTGCCCTGTGGGAAAGTAGGGTGGGATACATACAGAATGCGTTGCATAAGCTCTTCTATTGATAAGTGGGATAAGGGCAGACAATGAGACAGCTGAGAATATTGCTTCCAAAAGGGCATATCTTTTGGGGATCAGTTCACACATTTGTCAGCTGTCAATTAGGGAGGTGTAATACTTATTGTATTACTAAATGATAAGATCTGTTTGCAGTGAATATTATGAGATCACTGATAACGATGATGATGTGAATTGAGCAATGTATACGTAGAAACACTACAGACTTTTTCAAATTCATGTACCCTTCCCTTTTCCCTTTCCTTCTATTCCCCTCCCCCATTCCTTTGTACCTGAAAATTTAATAAACTTATTAAGGAAAGGAAAGGTCCCCTGTGCAAGCACCAGTCATTTCCACCTCTGGGGTGACGTTGCTTTCACAACATTTTCACGGCAGACTTTTTACGGATGGAAGGCTGAGTCAACTTTGGGCCGGCTACCTGAACCAACTTTCGCTGTGATAAAACTCAGGTCGTGATCAGAGACTTCAGATCACAGTACTGCAGTACTGCTGCTTTACCATTCTGTGCCATGGGGCCGCTAAACCTATTAAAGGCAGAATAATAAAAAAAAAGATTAGGGAGGTGAAGTGTCTTTGTGCATATATGTAAATTGACCTTTTGAATTCTACGCATGTAGAACTTGGATGAGATTAAGCATCTCTTGAATGCATTTCACTCAGAGATCTATGAAGTGGCCTGTTCTGATGACTTTTGAGGAGTGCTAGTAAAATTTGCCTTTAGGCCAGAAAATCTGGTCTTCCCTTTAATTCCCAGGGAAGTTTGTACAATGTTGATTCCTGCAAGCGAATTGTATGAAAAACCTTGGAAGGCTTTTGCACAACCCCAGCCAATTTCCCCTTTTCCCCGGGGTGGGGGTGGGGGTGGGGGTGGGGAGAAAGCTAGATATTTTGATGCTATTAGTTTCTGGCATTTTCTGCAAATGGTGGTTAGTTTGCTGAATTTGTAATTGTACGTGCTTGTTGTGTGCGGCCAAAGGTCATTACAAGCTTGATCTAAATAAATCATAGGAAGAATAAAACAGTCATCAAAATAGGATGCCCCACAGTTTAAAAACCACCTACAGATCTGAAGCTTCACTTTTTCTTGGCAGCCTGAGCATACAGGGCTGACATGTACGTAACATGTGGGTCTGCATCCTCGGGAAGGAATATTAGTTAAGTGTCTGCCATAAATTTATATCTGACATAAATTTTTATGTCTGCCGTAGCACAGGCGCAAATATGATGAGCAAATGTTTCCTAGAAGAAAAGGCACCATGGTGCGGACAGCTGCTGTCTGGAATGTGGAAACACCTGTATGTATGTTGCTTGTGACAAATGTGCACATGCAGAAGTGAGGTCTGTCTGACTTTCCAGCAGAGCTTGTCTCAGGGCACCTGTCTCATATCATGCTCTGAATGCTGCGGAAATGTGTTTTGTTTGTAACGTTCTGTAAGGTAACAGCAACATCTCTGAATCCTTACAGCCAAAGCGAAAATTGTGTTCAGATTCTGGAAGAAAGGAATATCAATCTGCAAAGGTCTACGTCTTCTGATTCTACAGACTCAGGTTTGTATCCTTTTATCCCAAAACACGTGTAGCTTAAGATAGGTAGCCACGTTAGCCTCTCTGTAGTGAGCCGTGACTCACGAAAGCGCCTTGTCTGCCTCAAATTTTGTTAGTCTTTAAAGCAGGGCTGTCAAACGTGCGGCCCAAGGGCTGGATCAGGCCCCCAGAGGGCTCCTGTCAGGCCCACAAGGAAGTTTGCCTCCTTCTCCATCTCTCTTGCTTCCTTCTGTATCACAGCTTGCTTTGCCAGGATTTCGCAATCACACAGGAGCTGCAGAGCGAAGCCTCTGTTTTCTCCATTGGCTGAGGTTCCTCTCTTGGGGAGGAAGGGGAGAAGGGAGAGCTTGCTTTGATACAGACCACAATATTTCAAGAGTGCTAATATTTTAAGCATGCTTTATTTTAGGGTTTTTTTAAAAAAAATTGATTGTGTTTGTCTGTGTCCTTTATAAAGTTTAGATCTCTGCTATGTGGCATTACTTTTTATAACACACACGGCCCATTTCAACAAGATCTCATTTATGTCAGATCCGGCTCTCATAACAAATGAGTTCAGTACCCCTGCTTTAAAGTGCTACTGGACTAGTTCTGTTCTACATGTAGCTTATTTCTGTGTGGAAATTTCAGGACAGCTGCACTGTAAATGGCAAAACCCTCGATTCAAATCCCAATCCAGCCATGTACCCCCTTGATGGCCTTAGGCAGAAGAAGAGGTCTAGGCCAAATGTCCAGCATCCTGCTTCCCAGAAAGCCCAGCCAGATGCCTCTGGGGAATTCACACCTGGGGCATGAAGTTGATGGCCTTCTCCTGCGACTCCCCCCCCCCCCCCCCAGCAACTAGCTTTTAGAGGTACACTGACCCTGAACATGGAAGTTCCATCATAGCTAGTAGCATGCCAGAGCTATCCTCCAAGGATTTGTTCAGTACTATTTTCAGGCAGGGCCAGCTCTCCCACTTGGCAAACTAGGTGGTTGCCTAGGGCGCAGGGAGGTTGGGGGTGACAAATTCAGCTCCTCAGTCATCTGGTACTGAATTCCATTAAATGAAGTGAAGAAGTTCTTAGTCTGTTATCTGTTTAATTGGGTGTCCCTGAGTCCAGTGCTCCAGATTTCTAAATCTTTCCTCGTCAAGGAGGGGTTGTGGCTCAGTGGCAGAGAAGGCCTCAGGTTCAGTCCCTGGCTTCTCCAGTTAAAATGATCCACGTCGCAGGTGAAATGAAAGACCTTTACCTGTTGGATCCTGGAGAGTCAGTGTCTCTTACAGTAGACAATAATGACTGGACCAGTGGTCTGACCCAGCAGAAGGCAGCTTCACCTGTTCTTGTGCTTCAACCACTGATAGATTTGGTTGCCTTTTCCTGCACCTTTTCCAGCTCTGTGGTTTCCCTTTTTAAATGGGGGTGGTTAGAGTTCTAGGCAGTGTTCCAAATGCTGACATTATGTGATCTACTTAGGCAGTCTGTGACAAATGCTTAACAGTTTTTTTTTTGGTCTGTGTTCTAAATGCAGCTGCACAATGGATTTTTGTAAGAACAATACTATATTTATTTTGTTTTTATTTATTTTATTTTATCAGATTTACATCCCGTCCTCCCCTGATAGGCTCAGGACAGCTTTTCCATACCCTTTCCTAAGAATCTTTTGTGGAGAATTGGCCCTTTTCACTGTTGCTACGCATTTACAGGATGATTTCATCAAGCTATCCGTCACGACCCCAAGGTCTCATTGTTGCTCGGTCATTGCCAGTTCATAGTCCTTCGGGGTGCCTACAAAATTAGGATTTTGGGGTTTTGAGCCAGGGATGTTTCACTTCCTGCTTATGCTGACATTCCATTCACTCAAGTGGAAGAGATTCTTTTCACGTTTTGCTACATGTACTGCTGTGAGAAAATTACTAAAAGTTTGTGCTACTGACTGCCTTAAAGGACTAGGGATCATCTTTCAGTTGTAAAAATATTTCTCTTCCACAGGATGCTGTCTGGATTCTCCCACCTCTCTCGGCATGAAAGACGTTGACGACACGTATGTAGAAAACATGCCTGCCTTTTGGCTTTGTGTGTTGTCCAAAGCTTCTTGAAGGGTACCCTAAGGGAGCCACATTCAGAGGAGTTAGCATTAGACCTTTGGAAGGCGTGTGCTGTAGGGATGTCCACTTGAAAGATCCATAATTTGGGATTTGGATTTCAGGAACGGTTTCCATGCTTGTATTCTGGATTACCAGGGTCCCCGATACTGTTTTGAGACTCAGATTTGTGGGGTTTTTTGTTTGTTTTTTTTGTCTTGAAGCTCTTCTGTTGAGTCTCCGCTTGCAAGGTGGGAATTCTTATCCTAGGCTCCCTTCAGTTTTTGAGGAGCAAGTCTCAATCATAGAATCCTGGGCTTATTTTAGCAATTTTATTTATTCATTTGTACCCCACTTTTCTCCCCGGCGGAAATCCAAAGTGGCCGACATTGTTCTCCTCTATCCTCACAACATCCCTGTTGTTCTGAGGTTAAGCCTGTGACTTGTCCTAGGTCATCTAGTGAGCTTGCACGGCAGAGTGGGGATTCGAACCAGGGTCCTGTGGATCCTACTGTGACACTTTAACCACTACATCACACCGGCTTTCACTGACACTAGCAATCTTCATATAAATGTATACTGCCTTCTCAGTACTTACTGCCTGACATTCCGCATCCTGAAGAGGAATTGTCCTTGGTGAATCCAAGATGTGTTTGCATTTAGATTTAATGACAGTTGCTGCAGCTAACTGTTGCACACGATAGCACCATAACACATGGATCTTGAATTCTTGCTTTGCAAGGCAGAAAAAAAAATAAAAGGCGGAAAGGTGGAAAATACATTCTGTAGTAAAGAGAAGAAAGTATTATTTGTATAGAAATTCTCAGTCATAATAGGTGCAACTGCCAGTATGTTTGGATATTAGGCTAAATTTTATAATGTTGGAAATAACTAAACTCTTTAATAATGTGCTATTTTTAATGACTCTGCACGTTAAGATGTGGCCAAAATTATTCACATTTAAACAAGACCTTTTGCAGAAGGTCCCAGGTCCAATCCCCCAAATCTGCAGTTAAAACTGCCACAGTAGGTGATGGAATTACCTTGGCTTGAGGTAGTGGGGAGCCCCTGCCAGTCTGAGTAGACAAGACTGACTTCGATGGACCAAAGGGGGCTTTTTTTTGTAGCAGGAACTCCTTTGCATATCAGGCCACACACCCCTGATATCGCCAGTCCTCATGGAGCTTTTCGGTCAGGCCAAGCGGTGTGTTACCCCTTCCTAACTGAAGTTGTGTCCCACATGACTATGATGCAGGAAGGGGGATGGATAGCTGAGGCAGAGATGGTGTCTGAGAGCCAAATAAAGGCAACGAAGCATACACATAAAATCATAGAATCCTAGAGTTGGAAGGGACCCCCAGGGTCATCTAGTCCAACCCCCTGCACAATGCAGGAAACTCACAAACACCTCCCCCTAAATCCACAGGATCATAGAATCCTAGAGTGGAAGGGACCTCCAGGGTCATCTAGTCCAACCCCCTGCACAATGCAGGAAACTCACAGACACCTCCCCCTAAATTCACAGGATCTTCATTGCTGTCAGATGGCCATCTAGCCTCTGTTGAAAAACCTCCAGGGAAGGAGAGCCCACCACCTCCCGAGGAGGAAGCCTGTTCCACTGAGGAATCACTCTTAACAGTCAGGAAGTTCTTCCTAATGTTGAGCTGGAAACTCTTTTGATTTAATTTCAACCCATTCATTCTGGTCCAACCTTCCGGGGCCACAGAAAACAATTCCACACCATCCTCTAGATGACAGCCCTTCAAGTACTTGAAGATGGTGATCCTATCACCTCTCAGCCGCCTCCTCTCCACACAGTACCCTCTTGCTACCCAGCTAACACTCTCTGTCTGCGTCCAACTTGGAAACAGGTGATATCTTGGGACCATTAAGCAAAGAACTTGTCCCACTGCTTCCTAATCTCTAGAGTTCACTGTCAGCTGTAATCACTTAATTTGAACGTGCAGTGGGAAATCCAAGGTGTGTCGTTAGCTCGCTGCCAGTACTGTTTGAGCTTAGATGTTGGAATGTAGCCTGAATCCACCCTGAAGCCTGTTTGTGTGTGGGCTCGTTTCAGGTTTCGGCTGCCAGTGGCCAGAATGCAGTCCATCCCGGTAAGTTGCTTGGGGAAGAGACTCCCTTTCTGCAAGTGTGAAGTTCTGCTGCTCTCCTTGTGAAGCAGGCCGATCACCATTCATAAACCTCAGGTGAACTGCTTGGGAGAAAAAAGTCACCCAGACTTCTAGGACTGGTGATCCTGGCATCAGGGGTTTTGAAAATATGAATGCTGCTTTTCAAAAATCGAAGGCTGGCGTATAGGAATTCTGGGTGGAACCCAACCCTACTCACGTGTCGTATGGATGTCTGCTGAACAATAGCAGTGTAAGCTTGAGTACCGTATACAAAGCATAGTTCTTGCTGTCCTGGTGGCCTGGTTTTGGGCCTTGTCCCAGGTTTCGAGATATGATTTACTTTCAGGCTTGCCATTGGTCTCCCACCAGATGGGCCCTCCCACCTGCCCTTGGTATAGGCTGGCAGGAGGACAATGGGAAGCAGAAATTATGATGCATTGATGTCACATCCAGGTGGAAATCTGGACACACGTTGTCTATCCGTCAGCTGATGTTCTGAAAACACTATAATACTGTAATTTCCCCAGAATAGTGGTTAATGCTATGTCTACCCCAAAGCTCTTGGTGTGCCCATTGGCAGTCTGGCATTCCTAGGAGCCAGTTTGGTGTAGTGGTTAAGTGTGTGGACTCTTATCTGGGAGAACCAGGTTTGATTCCCCACGCCTCCACTTGCAGCTGCTGGAATGGCCTTGGGTCAGCCATAGTTCTAATAGAGAGCCAGTTTGGTGTAGTGATTAAGTGTGCAGACTCTTATCTAGGAGAACCGGGTTTGATTCCCCACTCCTCCACTTGCAGCTGCTGGAATGGCCTTGGGTCAGCCAGAGCTCTAATAGAGAGCCAGTTTGGTGTAGTGGTTAAGTGTGTGGACTCTTATCTGGGAGAACCAGGTTTGATTCCCCACTCCTCCACTTGCAGCTGCTGGAATGGCCTTGGGTCAGCCATAGTTCTAATAGAGAGCCAGTTTGGTGTAGTGATTAAGTGTGCAGACTCTTATCTAGGAGAACCGGGTTTGATTCCCCACTCCTCCACTTGCAGCTGCTGGAATGGCCTTGGGTCAGCCATAGCTCTAATAGAGAGCCAGTCTGGTGTAGTGGTTAAATGCATGGACTCTTATCTGGGAGAACTGGGTTTGATTCCCCACTCTTCCACTTGCACCTTCTGGAATGGCCTTGGGTCAGCCAGAGCTCTAATTGAGAGCCAGTTTGGTGTATTGGTTAAGTGTGTGGACTCTTCTCTGGGAGAACTGGGTTTGATTCCCCACTCCTCTACTTACAGCTGCTGGAATGGTCTTGGGTCAACCATAGCTCTAATAGAGAGCCAGTCTGGTGTAGTGGTTAAGTGTGTGGACTTCTATCTGGGAGAACCGGGTTTGATTCCCCACTCCTCCCCTTGCACCTGCTAGCATGGCCTTGGGTCAGCCATAGCTCTAATAGAGAGCCAGTTTGGTGTAGTGGTTAAGTGTGCGGACTCTTATCTGGGAGAACCGGGTTTGATTCCCCACTCCACTTGCAGCTGCTGGAATGGCCTTGGGTCAGCCATAGCTCTAATAGAGAGCCAGTTTGGTGTAGTGGTTAAGTGTGCGGACTCTTATCTGGGAGAACCGGGTTTGATTCCCCACTCCTCCACTTGCAGCTGCTGGAATGGCCTGGGGTCAGCCATAGCTCTGGTAGGTGTTGTTCTTGAAAGGGCAGCTGCTGTAAGAGCCCTCTCAGCCCCACCCGCCTCACAGGGTGTCTGTTGTTTGAGGAGAAAATATAGGAGATTGTAAGCCGCTCTGATTCAGAGAGAAGGGCAGGGTATAAATCTGCGGTTTTCTTCTTCTGTAATACTTTTTATCTATTTTGGACTTATATGAGGGTAGCTGCAACCCTTTTTGTTTTCTTGATTGGATTTCTGGTGTCCATTTGGGGAGATCTTAAAGGGGGGAAGTGTTGTAATTCACTTCTTGATTAATTCTTTATTTCAGCAAAGCCTTCTGGGATGTAGCCCTGCTCTGAAGAGGAGCCATTCAGATGTACTGGGCTGCAGTGCCTTTCAGGCCTGTAATAATGAAGAGAACAAAGAGAATGTGAGTTTAGTTTCACACCCCTGAGGGGCGGGGCACGGG
The DNA here is from genome assembly GCF_032191835.1 of Heteronotia binoei. NCBI lineage: Eukaryota > Metazoa > Chordata > Lepidosauria > Squamata > Gekkonidae > Heteronotia > Heteronotia binoei. Next base: position 2,562,621 of record NC_083232.1, on the reverse strand, counting down.
AGGGGTGACGATGACCTTAGGTGTGTCTTTTGCCGGTATAAAGCATGGAGAAGGTTAGAAGCTTCAGAGAGGGTCAAGGAGATCTGTTCTGTTTCAGTGTAACCAGACAATGGTTTTAAGCAACTGAAACGCTTGCTCCTTGCACAGAACCAGCGTCATTTTTACGAGTCCGTTGTTTGTTTGCAGTGTAAAAAGATTGGCTGGGAAAGTTGGGAGGTGAGCAGGACCTTAAACCTTCACGGAAAGATTGCATCTTGTTCAATGTCAGGTCTCC